>NC_060071.1:55110605-55413635 GCF_922984935.1 Meles meles
CGAAAGAAATACCTGAGTGTTTCTCAGTTGGAGTATGATGAATAATTGTGAGACTTAGGGGATAAATATATGTTACTGTAAGGATCAAATCACTAAGGTCTTTTAGGTGAGATAAGGAGTTTTATTCTAATTACTGTAAGAATACATGTTAATATTTTAAGCAGGAGAGTTACTCATCCACAATTTTTTCTTTTAAGGTTTAGAGCAACTTCAAGATTCTGGGCAGAAATCAGTAAGCTGTAAAACACCATCAAGAGACAAATGTTATTCTGAAGACCTTTTTGAAAAAAAGCCCCTCTCTCCATATATATATTGTGTATATATATACACGCACACACACATACACACACACACACACACACACACACACACATACACATATATATATATAAATTGATAGGTATATTCCTCCCCCACCCCAGTTTGGTAAATGGGAAAAATGTCGTTAAATTATTTCATTTGATTTTTTTCAGAGCTTTGTGATTATTATTAATGGGTGTTTACAAATCCTCCCTGTATGCTAAACCTTGCCCTCAATTGATTTCATTCATTACCATAATGATAGTTATTTGGTACTATAGACTCTTAGAGATTACATAAACTACTGTAGTTATTTTAAATATAATGGGGTTTAGTGTGGGAAATTAGATACTTATAAAATCTTTTTAGGGATAGAAGATTTTTTTTTTTTTTTGCTGGGCATCCAGATATGACTGCCAGTAAAACAGTAGAAAACTAATGTGCCAAGTGATCTACCTCTGATAGGGAAATAAGAAGCCATTTTGCCAGCTACTAACTGAAAGACTATATCAATTAGCCATAGTCTGGGAATGGGAGCATGACAGAAAATACCTTTAATGTTACTGCTTTCTCTTCAATTAATTTTTCCTAAATTCAAGTTTTACATGAGTACATTTGATAGTTAGAATTTGGAACCCTAGATGCAAACATCCTAGAAGAACCTGTTTGTATGTTTTCAGCTTTATTGGAAAACAAAATAAAACAATGGCAATAATAGTGGTAAAATGTAGGATAATAGCTCTATAATCTTGAAAGTAAGAAAGGCCAGGGAAGTATGATATAAAAATAGTAAGTGAAAAGAAAAATAGTTATATTTGATATGTTAAAATATATGTGTAGGTAAAATGTAAAAAACTGGTAAAAATCTGCCTGTCACATAAGGATATGCAAATTATTTTCTCCTTATTTATAGAGACTTGTCTGGAAATAGAATTGAGTTCCTCCCTACTCCAGAATGGTACAAGGGCGCAAACATGCATAAAAATTATTAACTAAAAATTATAAAATGATAAAAGATTAATTTATTTAATACACAAGAAACTTCAATAAATGAATATGAAACAATTATATACCAAGAAGACAACTGGAAATGGGCAATTGAAACTAATAGTTAAGAGACACCTAGGTGGCTCAGTCAGTTGGGCCACTGCCTTCAGCTGGGGTCATGATCCTGACATCCTGGGATCAAGTCCTGCATTGGGCTCCTTGCTCAGCAGAGAGCCTGCTTCTCTCTCTGTCTCTGCCTGCTTGTGTGCGCTCTCTCTCTCTCTCTGATAAATAAAATCTTTAAAAAAGAAACTAATAGTTAATTAACAACGGAAAAAATGTAAAAAGCTTGTAATTTTATTCTCAAAAACAGGTCATGAGAATACAGAGCATTGATCGTGGTTAGGTTGTAAAAGAATGTTGCTCATGAATTAACAACAGAAAAGTACAAAATAAAAATTATACATTTCTATGAGGCTTCTAAAGAGTGGGTGGAGCAAGGAAGCCTTATTACTGAGCTCCAGATGAGACAAAGCCCATCTAGATGAGCAGAGAGTTATGGCAGTTTTTCTATATGCAGGCACATCCTCTGGGCTGGATATGTGCACATGGAGAAGTGATTCTACCATAGACCGAGATATTTGGTAGAGATGAGGAAAAAGCTCTAAGCAGTGGACAGACTGGTATCTGAAAAGGCCCCAGACACAAAAATAAATAGCTCACTTTTATAAACTTCTCCCCCAACAACCACTGACACCTATACCAGTAATTTGCTCAGAAAAGGGAGAGTGGAGAAAGAAATGAAAATCAAAGGGAATTTGCATATTCTCAGCCATTACTGTAGTGCTTAGGTATTGATATCTATAGAGCTGAATCATTCACAAGGGAAAACAAAAATATCTGAAGTGTGGCTCAAACTCCTTCTGGCTCCATGTATCAGCAAGATAAAAGATCTTGCTAGCAATTGGCGGATACTGGAAGTAAAACTAATCTGAGCTAAGTTCAGTTTAATTAAAGATGATTCTAAGACCCAGTTCAACTAGACCTATGAAGGAATCTGAAGATCAGATCCTCATTCTAACTTTTTTTTTATTTTTATTTTTTATTTGAATTTAATTTTTTTCAGTATTCCAAAATTCGTTATGAACCATGCCTAGTGCTCCATGCAATACATGCCCTCCATAATACCCACCACCAAGCTCACCCCATAGCCCACTCTCCCCCTCCAAAACCCTCAGTTTGTTTTATTTATTTGTCAGAGAGAGAGAGAAAGAGAGAGAGTGAGCACATAAGTAGGGGGAGCTGCAAGCAGAAAGAGAGGGAGAAGCAGGATCCCTGGTGAGCAAGGAGCCTGATGTGGACTCAATCCCAGGACCCCAGGATCCTCACTTGAGCCAAAGGCAGACACTTAACTGACTGAGCCACCAGGTGTCCCCCTCATTCTAACTTTTGGACAGAGGAAAAGGATTGAACTTTCTGAAGAACTAAGCAAAATAAAATAAAATTAAATACTATTCTTCATTTTCCATTTAAGATGAAAGTATTGGAAGTATTAGGAACATAATAAAAAATTAGGAGCTATGCCAAGAAAATAAAACAAGGAAGAGTATCTCAAAATTAATAGAAAAATATTTATAGACAAAACCTACTAGATGATGTAATTATCAGATAAAGACTTTAGAAAACTACTATAAATATGTCAAATAAGTGATAAATGAATAAGTAGATGAGGATTTTGGTAGAGAAGTATGAACTCTAAATATTAATGGATATGCTAGATTTGAAAATAACAATGTTTGAAATTCAAAGAAACGCTTTAGATGGGATGAATGAACAAAACTGTGGACAATGCATACAGAATGACCAAAGATGGTGAGACAGGTTATTAGAAATAATCCAAGCTGAAGTAGAGATAAAAGATTAAAAATATTAACAGTATTAGTGTACTTTGGGGCAATATCAAATGGTAAAATATATATGTAATTGCGATTCCAGAAGAGGAGAAAGAGAATGGGACAAGGAAAAGAATTAACTGCCAAGAATTCATAAAAACATTATCCCAGATAACTATGAAACTCAGCAAAATCCAAGCAGGATAAATACAAATAAGATCACAGTATAATAGGTGCTAACCAAATATGAAAATAAAATCTTTTTTTTTTTTTTAAGATTTCACTTGTTTATTTTGAGCAAGAGAGAACACATGAGCAGGAAGGGGCAAAGGGAGAGGGAGAGAGATAGAATCCCACGCAGACTCCACACTGAGCACAGAGCCTGCCCAGGGCTCAATTCCACAACCCTGAGATCATGACCTGAGCCAAAATCAAGAGTCAGATGCTTAACACCCAGGCACCCCTGAGAAGAAAATCTTAAAAGCAGTGCAGGAAAAAACAAAACAAAACAAAACAAACAAACAACAAAACCAGTTCAGAGGAGTGGCAAGAATGATAGTTGACATTTTATCAGAAACAATGGACACCATCTCAGCGAAATGCAGTATTTAAAATTCTTAAGAAGAAAAACAATATGAAGCTAGGATTCCATATCTAGTGAAAATAAACTTTGAAAAGAAAGGTTCAACAGGCATTTTAATATTCATAAAAGCTGGGAATTTGTTGCCAGCAGACCTACATAAAAAAATCATGCCAAAGGAAATTCTTCATGTCAACAGGAAAATATGGAAGATGGAAATCTGAATTAATGAGGAAGAATGAAAAAATCTGGAAATGGCAAATCAGTGTGTAAAAATGGCAAAAGTCCATTTTTACCTTGTATTATTTACTTTGTAAGATAATTAGTTGCCTAAAAAAATAAGGTATTATGGGGCTTATAACATAAAGAAGTAAAATATATGACAACAATAGCACAGAAGACTTAAATGAGGATAAAAGATATAATATATATAGTAAAATACAGTTTTCATGAAGTATCCTTGAATAACAATTTGGAGTGATTGGTAAGCTACAAATGAGTATTATAATCACTAGAGCATCCACACACACAAAAATAATACACAGAGACACTATTTCTAATAAGGTCTTCACAGGAGAGAAAATGGAATATTAAAAAAATATTCAATCCAAAAGAAGGAAAAAAAATGCAAAGGAATGAAGAATAATGGGACAAAATATAATGAACTCAATGTAAATGGACCACATACGAATTAAAAAACATTTTCAGACTGTATGAAAGAACGAGATTCAAGTATATACTGTTTACAAGATATAAGATATCAATTCTTAAATATAAAGTCACAGATATGCTTTAAGTATGTGGGTGGAGAATGATACCACAGGTGATGTTTAATTTTATGTGTCAACTCAAGAAATTAAAAATAGAGCTTCCCTATGACCCTGCAATTGCACTGCTGGCTATTTACCCCAAAGATACAGATGTAGTGAAAAGAAGGGCCATCTGTACCCCAATGTTTATAGCAGCAATGGCCATGGTCGCCAAACTGTGCAAAGAACCAAGATGCCCTCCAACGGACGAATGGATAAGGAAGATGTGGTCTATATACACTATGGAGTATTATGCCTCTATGAGAAAAGATGAATACCCAACTTTTACAGCAACATGGATGGGACTGGAAGAGATTATGCTGAGTGAAATAAGTCAAGCAGAGAGAGTCAATTATTATATGGTTTCACTTATTTGTGGAGCATAACAAATAACATGGAGGACATGGGGAGATGGAGAGGAGAAGGGAGTTGAGGGAAATTGGAAGGGGAGGTGAACCATGAGAGACTATGGACTCTGAAAAACAACCTGAGGGTCTAGAAGGGGCAGGGGGTGGAAGGTTGGGGGAACAAGGTGGTGGGTATTAGTGAGGGCACTGGGTGTGGTGCAAAAACAATGAACACTGTTATGCTGAAAAGAAATAAAAAAATTTTTGTGTGTCAACTGGCCATGGGTCTTCAGATTAAACATTATTTCTGGTGTATCTGTAATAGCGTTAGCATGAGATTACTATTTGAATTGCTGGACTCAGTAAAGTAGATTGCCCTTCAGAACGTGGGTGGGGATCATTTAATCCACTGAGAGCCCGAATAGCAAAAACAGTAGATGGTGCAGGAATTTTCTTTTTCTTCCTTGCTTCATTGATTGAGCTGATACATTTCATTTCATTTCTTCTAGTTCTTGGACTGGAATTTATGCCATCAGCTAACCATGTTCTCAGAACTTTGAACTTGGACTGAATGACATGACTGGCTTTCCTGGGTCTTCATTTAGCATATGGCAGATTATAGGACTTCTCCACTTCCATAATCACATGAACCAAATCATTATAATAAACCACCTCCCTCCTTCCCTCCCCCTCACTTTCTCTCTCTTAATTATGTATCTATCCTACTGGTTCTGTTTCTCTGGAGAACCCAATATGCTATGTAAACATTAACCATGTCATGGTATGGTTGTGTTAATAACCAAGTAAACTTCAAGGACTTAAAGGTAATCCTAGGTATTTATAAAATAATTTCATAGTGATAAAACTGTCAATTCATCAAGACATATAATCTTAAATATGATTCTTCTAGTAACAGAACTTAAACAATTTATTCTTGAATACAGACATATCTAAATAAAGAAGTGGAGAACACAAAAGCATAGACTGAGATTTTAATAACATTTTTTAAAAATTTGTAGAACATGGAAGAATTGAACAACACTAAACAACTTAATCTAGTTGCTATTTATAGAGTATTGCACTCTACAATGAAGAACACAGATACTTTTCAGGTCCACACAAGACATTTGTCAAGATAGAGGATATGCTGGTATAGAAAAAAAGTTTCAGTGTATTTCATACAAAATATATTTTCTGACCACAATGGAGTTGAATTTAAAATAATTAAGAAAAACCTGTATATACTTGTGACTTAAGCCAGACACTTTTTTAAAAAAAGATTTTATTTATTTATTTGACAGAAGGAGAGATCACAAGTAGGCAGAGAGGCAGGCAGAGAGAGGAGGAAGCAGGCTCCCTGCTGAGCAGAGAGCCCAATGTGGGGCTCGATCCCAGGACCCTGGGATCATGGCCTGACTGGAAGGCAGAGGCTTTAACCCACTGAGCCACCCAGGTGCCCCAAGCCAGACACTTTTAAATAACCCAATGTGTACAGGAAGAAAGTAGCAGATATTAGAAAATATTTTTCTTTTCATATTGTTTTTTGAAAGAGTTTGTGTGGAATCAGTATTATTTTTCAATAAATGTTTGGTAGATTTCAATAGAGGAGACATCTGGGTCTGAAGTTTTCTTCATGGGAAGATTTTTAAGTACATATTGAATATCTTTAATAAATACACAGCAATTCACCCTACTTCTTCTAGAATTAGCTTTGGTAGTTAATGTCCACCTGACCATCACCCCTATTTAAAAATAGCAGTATTTTCTCAAGATTTTGCCAACGCATTGTTATATTTTCATTATCACACTCATTACTCTCAGACAATCTCTTTCCTACTTGTTTCTTGTCTCCCTGTGGTAAAATTTAAAATTCCAAAGAACAGTATTGTCTGTACTGTATTCTGGACACTTAAAATACTACCTGGTTCATGGGAGACAGTAAGTGATTGTTGAATTAGTATAGAATCTAATGGAGGCTCAAAAAACTCAGAGATGAATTGTACAGTACCTTAATATTAACAAAAACAAGAACAAAACCCAGGGCTTCTGGGTGGCACAGTCAGTTGTGTGAACAACTCTTGGTTTCAGCTCAGGTTGTGATCTCAGGGTCATGAGATGGAGCCCCTTGTAAGGGTGCTCAGTGTTGAGTCTGCTTGAGATTCTCTTTCCTACTCCCTCTGCCCCTCCTGCTCATGCTCTCTCTCAAATAAATAAAATTTTAAACAAAACAAATGAAAAACAAAAATACCCCATCTATAGGTGGAAATACATGCTGAGAAAGGTGGTATTAGTTTCCAAAGTCATGGAACGTTTACAGATTGAAGATAACACTGCATCCTTAGCTTTTTACTTTCTATTTGGCAATTTTTTCACTGTAATGGGTTATTTTTGTGTGTATGCTTTTTTTTTTCAAAGATTTTATTTATTTGGTATATAGAGAGATCACAAGTAGATAGAGAGGCAAGTAGAGAGAGAGGGGGAAGCAGGCTCCCTGCTGAGCAGAGAGCCCCATGTGGGGCTTGATCCCAGGACCCTGAGATCATGACCTGAGCCAAAGGCAGAGGCTTAACCCACTGAGCCACCCAGACGCCCTGTATGTATGCTTTTTGATTAGTAAATCAGCTATACACTATTTTAAGTCAATCTGAGGATACAACTTTTGAAAATGTTTTTGTTCATTTGTTTTTTCTGAAGTTGTAAATCTAACATGATAAAGCTTTCGCAGCTGGGTTAAAGAGCCTCCATTCTAAGAATTAGTTTAGATCTTCAGCTTAATTTTATCCTATGTTTTGGGGTGAATATTAAAAAGTGGGAAAGTCCCAAATCATAATTATAGAAAAATATCACATATTTAAGAGTCTTTTGTGGCAGGACTATAACCTACTCCAGAATGGGGCTGTTACTCCACAGTTATATATTATTATGTGTAATAAATAATTATTATTTATTTATAAATTATAATATGACATTATTTTATATATAATATATAATTGCCTTTCCACTTATGTCTCCTTTCTCTGTTTTCCTATTCTATATTTTGATCATTCTAACTTTCTCTTTAGCTCCTTTTTTCTCTTCCCTTTTTCTTCTTTTCACAGTGTGGTTTTGAGCTGAAAACAGATTAGGACAAATACATATTTGATTATAAATTATAGTTCACAAAGTTTTGTGTTCATTATTTCAATTGTAAAGTGACTCATAAACTCAGATTTCCCTTTAATACAAAATATAAAAACTAGTATAAAAAAGTTGCTTTTAGGGGCGCCTGGGTGGCTCAGTGGATTGGGCCGCTGCCTTCCGCTCGGGTGGTGATCTCAGGGTCCTGGGATCGAGCCCCGCATCGGGCTCTCTGCTCCGCGGGGAGCCTGCTTCCTCCTCTCTCTCTGCCTGCCTCTCTGCCTACTTGTGATCTCTCTCTCTGTCAAATAAATAAATAAAATCTTTAAAAAAAAAGTTGCTTTTAATTGCTCTGACCCCTAATTTATTTTAATAATCTTCAATGCAAAAAATAAAGTTATTCTTTTTTGTTTTTTGCTGTGCTGAGTAAAAGTGAATAAACAACAAATAATGATATCATGATATATCTTTTAACATTCTATTTGGAAAGTCACTTTCCCTTGAGTAAATGGTCTATCTTACACCAAACATTTTTTTTTCTCTAAGAAGAATTATGCCTTCAAAGTCTTCATGAGCATTATTTATATTCTGTTTATGTCTTCATCACCAGCAATATGCTGAATCTTACATACTCATTACTGACTTGGCCACTTTACTTGATTTCAGGGCCAGATCATGGTGATGCTAAAGAATGAGTAAAGCACTTGCCTGGAGTGCAAAAATCTAAGGGAATTGCAAAAAACCCAATAACTTAGTAATAAAGATAAATAACATTTTAATATTTTTTTAAAAATCCAAATTGTTTTAAAATATGTGACGAACAAAATAAATGCCAAACTTTAAATAAAGATAGAATCAGTAAGTGTCATGCTGAACCATACTGGGAACTCGTGCAAAAGGAAATAACTGTAATATTGATGTCTTCATTTAAAAATGTGATTACTCTGTTTCTAATTTTCACATAAACTGTGATTTTTAATATATTACATTAAAATGTTATTTATCTTGACTATTAAGGTTTTTGGTATCCTGGTAAATTTTGTGCCTAAGGCAAATACTTCACTATTCTCACTTTCTCATTCTAGCCCTGCTTGCTTTCTTGATATATATATATATTAATCTTCTATCACTTATTTATAGTTGGGCGGTTATTATAAGATATAAATAAACTTTTCTTAATCTTCTATTTACTTTTGACCTAATAAATATGCTTCCAAATAGGGTTCTGTTCTCATTTACTCATAGGATTTTGATTTTAGAATTCAGAATTAATACAGTGTGGCATTATGTGACATATTTAAAAATATCTTTTCCAAAGCTCTGGTATTTCCCCACGCCTAATTTAGTTGACATTCTAATAGCTCCCTTTGGAAATATTCTGTAGGGTTGTGGTAGTCTCAAGTCTCCAAAGCACTTTCTTCATTGCATCATAAAGAGTTAAAGGAGTTTCCAAAGCCTAAGATCCCTATGTGAGAACAAGTATTTGTGAACAATAAGAATGGTCAGTTAATTTTTTTTTTTTCAGGAGAGGAAGGATGGCTATTTTGTGAGAATTACATAAAACCCCCAGAGACTCAAATTTCCAGGGCTGGGAGTAGTATTCATATCTACAAGAAACAAGGAGAGGACAATGGAGAAGATACTACAGCTATTCTACTGCTTTTTCTGCTGCCTTGGAAAACAATGGAATAAAGGTCAGAATTTCAATAGAAATAATAGAACCAAAGATCTAAATTTAGTAGTATGGCATTTTCTTCCTCTCCCCAAGTAGATCTCCATATTCTCTGATGCTTTGAATTACTTTAATAGTGCCAAAAAACTTTCATTCTCTTAACGTAAGTAGGTGAAATTATCAATAGTCTTCAGAGAGTTGACATCTGGTGTTAAAACCAAGGAGCATACAAATGAATGATATGTTTTGTTGTCCTTATAAAGTACAGATGAAGGAAACTACAGGAAGTTAGGGTAAAGTCACCAGAGGGAAAAACTTAACAGATTTTATGATTTTGGAGAAGATTAGCCCAGATATCTTAATTTCCATGTATAACATATTTGAGGGTTTCTTCTTTTGCCTATGGTTCTATTATCAACATAGGGTTTGACAGAGAAAGTTGTAAAACTGAGAAAAGCTTGATGTACAAACAACTGGCTGCCTTAGCAATTTTACATGAAAACTTTACTGCATCTCCACAATTTCTTCTATTAATTACTCAGATTTTTGTGGCTACCA
This sequence comes from Meles meles, assembly GCF_922984935.1. Lineage (NCBI taxonomy): Eukaryota > Metazoa > Chordata > Mammalia > Carnivora > Mustelidae > Meles > Meles meles. The sequence goes on from NC_060071.1 coordinate 55,120,868, forward strand.
TCACCCAGGGTTTACCCTGCAGCCATTGACAAAGGATCTCATGGTAATATGTCCATTCAGTAGAGCTACTTCTTAATATTTATATATTGGCAGGGTTAGCTTTGGTTTAAACGTTCTTGAATAAGTTACTTATTATTACTGTCATCCTTACATACCATGATCCTTATATCCCTGTCTGATAGAAAGAGCCAACACATTATTCTATGTGAAAGATGAAAATCCAGCATTTTGAAAGCTGGGTGAGTTTCCCAGGGTGATATATTTAGTGAATTGCTGAGCCAACACTCACCCATTCTAAAAAGGAATTAGAATCATATAAAAGAATTCCAAACTAAGAGTATTTCTTTTTTTTTAAGATTTTATTTATTTATTTATTTGACAGACAGAGATCACAAGTAGGCAGAGAGGCAGAAAGAGAGAGAGCAGGGGAAGCAGGCTCCCCACCGAGCAGAGAGCCTGATGTGGGGCTTGATCCCAGGACTCCAGGATCATGACCTGAGCCAAAGATAGAGGCTTTAACCCACTGAGCCATCCAGGTGCCCCACTAAGGATATTTCTAAAAAATTAGGGAATTTAGAAGTAATTTACCCATCTCATTTTACTGATGAGTGAATTTCTTGGCTGAAGACATATACATTTGTTTAGTGCTTTTTATGTCCATCATTAGCATCAGTATCAATTACATCTTTGATCATGTTCTTCAGCTTGAGCCACATTTTTAAGAATATATAAAACTTACTAATTTATACTTAATTTGTAAGCTTCAATCAATATGCTGACAGACATTACTCTCAAGTTTTTGGAAACTTTGTTAAATATATTCATTTCATTAGAATGATATTAATGAGATTTATTAAAAAAAGGTAAAGCATCTCATTTTATCAGGTTCACTTATATGCAGAAAAAATATATATGAGAGAATGGGAATTAATGAGTGGTTCAGATTTAGTAAACTGTAAGAAGGATACCACTCAAGAGAAAATGATTAGTTCTGAGGAGTGACTTATACATTTTATTTTGTTGACTAACTGTTAAGAATAGAATATGGTAGGAAGTGTATTTATCGCTCATTTTTGTTTGAAAGGAACCAACAATAAGGTTTTTGTTTTGTTTTCAGAAATAATGGCAAGACAGGCATGGGATATAATGGAGTAGCAATTAACAAGAGGACAAGAAGAGAGATTGAAATATTTCAGACAGAAAAGAACATGAATATATGATAGGGAGAAAGAAGAGAAAATGATAAAGAAGATTGAGATTTAAAGTAAGCAAAGCAAATAGGAAAGAAAACTGGGGGAAGTCAGTTCAAAAATTAAAAGGGGAAAAGAAACTGTAATCAAAGTTACAAAAATAAATTAGGAAAATGAAGACTTGGGAAAAAATAATTTAAAAATAAATTAGGAAAATGAAGTTGAAAGGGGAGAGAAGGAGGACAGAACATAAGGAAGAAAGCATGAGTGAATGTTTCAAAGAGATGGGGAAATAAGGCCCTTGGGTCTTTAAACACCTGACTCCAGAAGCTGGTCTGACCAAGGTTTGCACTTTAGGCATGCACAATTTGCTGGTAGATGTTTGTGTCCCCACCCTAAAAATGAGAGTGGCCCTTCTCCCTCACCTTTCCTACTTTTTCTCTATTGTATCATCATCACCACAGTGATAACAATCTATGAATTAGCTGAAATAGTAAGAAAGATTGGAGATACAGTAGTGAGGATTTAGATTTTTGTTTCAGTTTCTTTTGACAATACTTTTTCCCACTAATTGGCTAAACTAGGATATTTTTATTCTGAAAAGGGCCATAATTTGTAGAAATTTCCCCAGAAATTTATTTCACCTAGAAAAATTCTCATCTTTTTTTTTTTAAAAGATTTTATTTATTTATTTGACAGAGAGATCAGAAGTAGGCTGAGAGGCAGGCGGAGAGGCAGGCAGAGAGAGAGAGAGAGAGGGAAGCAGGCTCCCTGCTGAGCAGAGAGCCCCATGCGGGACTCGATCCCAGGACCCTGAGATCATGACCTGAGCCGAAGGCAGTGGCTTAACCCACTGAGCCACCCAGGTGCCCCAAAATTCTCATCTTTTATGTAGTCTCAGATTTATGCCAGCCACTCTTTCAGAATCACAGGTACAGAAGGTACAAAGATGAGAAGAGGATGTGTGATGAAAATCAATCAAATATGTCAGGTAGTAGGTAATACCATCTGCTTAGGTAATAGTTAAAAAACAGGGGTAAAAGATAGGAAATAGGCAGAGTGAAGGAGCCTATCACAAAGACCTTCAAAAATCCTCTCATGTCTTAGACATATCATTGAACACTAACACATCATGAAATAATACACCCTGAGTGAGCTTGTGGGATTCAAAAAAGCTAAGTAAAATGGGGCTTTGAATTACATTCCTGAGTATGTTTTTATAGGGAGATAATGGAATGAATGTTGAGACAAATGGCTGCTCAAATGTTGAAAAGTTAAGAAATGAACAGAGACGCTAATTTGGAGAGCCGAAAAAAAATTATTTTTCTTGGGTCTGTTGGTCACTTGCATGTCTTCTTTGGAGAAGCATCTATTCATGTCTTCTGCCCATTTCTTGACTGGATTTTTTGTTTCTTGAGTGTTTGATAAGTTTTTGATAAGTTTGATAAGTTTTTTTTTAAAATAGATTTTGGATACTAGCCCTTTATCTGATAAGACATTTGCAAATATCTTCTCCCATTCCATAGGTTGCCTTTTACTTTTGTTGACTGTTTCCTTTGCTGTATCAAAATTTTTATCTTGATGAAGTCCCAGTAATTCATTTTTGCTTTTGTTTCTTTTGCCTTTGGAGATGTGTCCAGCAAGAAGTTGCTACGGATGAGGCCAAAGAGGTTGCTACCTGTGTTCTCCCCTAGGATTTTGATGGATTCCTGTCTCACATTTAGGCCTTTCATCCATTTTGTGTTTATTTTTGTGTATGTATGGTATAAGAAAGTGGTCCACTTTCATTCTTCTGCATGAAGAATAGCTGTCTGATTTTCCCAACATCATTTGCTGAAAAGACTGTCCTTTTTTAAATTAGTTATTTTTTCCTGCTTTGACTTTAGTTGACATAGAGTTGAGGGTCCATTTCTGGGTTCTCTATTCTGTTCCACTGATCTATGTGTCTGTTTTTGTGTCAGTACCATGCTGTCTTGATGACTACAGCTTTGTAATACAGTTTGTGTATCCGGAATTGTGATGCCTCCAGTTTTGGTTCTTTCTCAATGTGATTTTGGCTATTTGGGGTCTTTTCTGGTTCCATACAAATTTTAGGAATTTTTTCCCAACCCTATGAAAAATGTTGATGATATTTTGATAGGGATTGCATTGAATGTGTAGATTGATTTGGGTGGCACAGCTAAAATTTTGTGTAAGTCCCATTTTCCCTGTGTGTGTGTGCATTTGTTGTTTGTGTATATGTATACTGTGTATATACACTGATATATTAAATATGACTTTCATAAATTCCACCTTTGGCTGTGAGTAATACAATGGAAACCTGTATATTATCCACTCAATTAGCTCAGAGATACTTAAAACTAATATTTTTGATGTTTCCTAAAATATGTATCCTAACAATTCACTATATAGTCTTTTTTTTTTAAAGATTTTATTTATTTATTTGACAGACAGATCACAAGTAGGCAGAGAGGCAGGGAGAGAGAAGGGAGGAAGCAGGCTCCCTGCTGAGCAGAGAGCCCGATGCGGGGCTCGATCCCAGTTGGAATCATGACCTGAGCGGAAGGCAGAGGCCTTAACCCACTGAGCCACCCAGGCGCCCCTGCACTATATAGTCTTACTGTTTTGTTTTTTGACTTTTCTATTTCTCTACTATTCTTTCTTTCCCTCACCCTTCTCTGTTCTAGTCTTTCTAATTACTGACACTTTAGCATTTTCTGGCAGATTTCCCCCCTTTAAAGCACCCCATATTCCACAGAACGTACTTAAAGCAACTGTGCTATTTAGTTAAATAGTATAGGGGAGCACTGGTATATATTATTACATTATATTCTTCTGTAGATTATCAATTTTCAAACTTTAAGAACATTTCATATCTGTGACAAAATTTTTTGAATGTGTATCTTAAGTATATGCAAATTATTTATAAAATACATATATACCATTATATCAATGTACAAATATAAAAAGTAGCATTTTGAATAAAATTAAAATGCAATATGTACATAGATGGATAATTATAAACACCTAATATATATATATATATATATTAGGTGTTTATAATTATATATATATATATATATATATAGTATATGTACTATTTTCTGTTCACTACTCAATGAATCATCATGTGTCCCTTCTGAAATGAGCATAGCCCACTAAACAGACTGAACCTTAAGTCTGGATTTTCCCTACAATCACTTGGACTTATAATTCTAGGCTCTATAAATGTTGATTTTTAGACTAGTAATATAATTTTATTTAAGTACACAAAAAAGAACATCCACTGATTAAAGCTGTGTTAGTAATTTATTTAAATGAACTAGAATACACTTGCATTCTTCCACTACTTGTCAATCAGAACAAAAGAGAAAATTCATTTTAAACTTAGGTAACCACAGTAGCCTTAGTTTTCTTATCTTTGAAAGGAATTTATTAGACTCTAGGCTCTTTATTGTTACTTCTACTTATTTTACGCTATGATTTTATGCATTGACATACTAATTTTTAAAAATGTTATACTGGCAAATTTTGTTTTGTAGCATATTGTTTGTTGAAAGACTAAAGTCTCTCCTCTCTTGGGTGTTATACTGGGACCAGGGAAAGAAGGAGACTAGGAGTTTATAAGAAGTAACTGTGATTTAGATAGCGTTAATTAAACTAGATGAACAAAGTATAGAGTGACTACATAAGTGGTACTTACCAGGGATATAGCTAGGAAATTCCCTCTAAGTTATGTGGAAAGTGGAGTTATCACTGGGATCCTAATGACAAGTTTGGAGTCAGGGTAATAGAAAGACACCAGACCAGAGGAGCATAATAGGAGAATTAATAAAAGAACACAGAGAGCAAGGCAGAGTGAGCACGCAGGAACTGGGAATTCCACAGGAACTGAAAAAAAGGAAATACTCAGGAAAAAATTGGATTTGGTGAATGAAAAAAAGTGTAATTTCACTAAAATAGCTACATTGCTCAAGCATAGTACAGCCATAAAAATGTAAAGATCATAATAATTGGAGTTATGTTTTATTTCAGTTAAGAAACCTCTCATCTGATTCAGGAAGATAGGAATCCCAACATGTAGGATGCCAGATTCTTCTTCTTCTTCTTTTTTTTTTTAATTTACTTATTTGACACAGAGAGAGAGATCACAAGTAGGCAGAGTGGCAAGCAGAGAAGAGAGGGGGAAGCAGGCTCCCTGCTGAGCAGAGAGCCCGAAGCGGGGCTCAATCCCAGGACCCTGAGATCATGACCTGAGCCAAAGGCAGAGGCTTTAACCCACTGAGTCACCCAGGCACCCCAGGATGCCAGATTCTTAAAGTGGAGAGCAGGTTTATAGAAGCACATGGTTGGGTGGGACTAAGGATTGTGATATGAAAACAGTATTTTTGTTTGTTGGTTTGCTTGATTTAGGTCTGGCATTAACAAAAAGTTTGGGGTTTACCCGGGATGGTGAGGGTTGAAATATGTTGATTTAGCTGATGTGACAAATATGTCAATTTTTTTTATAGAGGGAGGGAGAGGAAGGGAAAGGGAGGAGCATAGGGAGAATCTTAAGCAGGCTCCATGTCCAGCTTGGAGATAGACTTGGGGCTCAAATTTACAACCCTGAGATCCTGACCTGAGCTGATATCAAGAGTTGGACACTTAACCGACTGAGCCCCAGATATGTAAAATATTCTTAGTTGGAGAAGAATGAGGTTCTAGATGGAAGAAACAGTAATAACAATCAGCTCTACTTCTTGATATACTGCAGGCAGAGGAGATGGAAAATGACAACAGCACAGTGGTGAAAGAATTCATCCTTCTTGGTCTGACACAGTCTCGAGATATTCAGCTCCTGGTCTTTGTGCTAATTTTAATTTTCTATCTCATCATCCTTCCTGGAAATTTCCTCATCATCCTCACCATCAGATCAGACCCTGGACTCACAGCTCCCCTCTACTTCTTTCTGGGTAACTTGGCCTTCCTGGATGCATCCTATTCCTTCATTGTAGCTCCCAGGATGCTGGTGGACTTTGTTTCTGAGAAAAAAGTAATCTCCTACAGGGGTTGCATCACTCAGCTCTTTTTCTTGCACTTCCTTGGAGGAGGGGAAGGATTACTCCTTGTTGTGATGGCCTTTGACCGCTACATTGCTATCTGTCGGCCTTTACACTATTCAACTGTCATGAACCCTAGAGCCTGCTATGCCTTTCTGTTGACTCTGTGGCTTGGAGGCTTCATCCACTCCATTATCCAGGTGGCCCTCATCCTCCGCTTGCCCTTCTGTGGCCCAAACCAACTGGATAACTTCTTCTGTGATGTGCCACAAGTCATCAAGCTGGCCTGCACAGACACTTTTGTGGTGGAACTTCTGATGGTCTTCAACAGTGGTCTGATGACCCTCCTGTGCTTCCTGGGCCTTCTGGCCTCCTATGCAGTCATCCTTTGCCGTGTACATGGGTCTTCCTCTGAGGGGAAGAGCAAGGCTGTTTCCACGTGCACGACCCATATCATTGTTATATTTCTCATGTTTGGGCCTGGCATCTTCATCTATACTCGCCCTTTCAGAGCCTTCCCAGCTGACAAGGTGGTTTCTCTTTTTCACACAGTGATCTTTCCTTTGTTGAATCCCGTGATTTATACCCTTCGCAACCAGGAAGTAAAGGCTTCTATGAGGAGGCTGTTTAACCAGCACATAGCCTAATTAAAGGGAAAAAAAGAATAAAAAAATCAAGACCAGAGAATTTTATCTGAAATTAATTTATCCATTTCTAAATACTGCATTTATTGAGCATTTTCATGAGATCTATTTTAGTCACTGGGAGAAAGAGGTATTAATGAGACAGGTGAAGTTACTGCTGTCCTAAAGGTATAATCTAGTGGGAATAGACAGCCATTAGAGATAGAAAATGAATAGAATGGTTTCAGGAAGAGATATAGAAACTAAAGGAAAGCAAAAATATAGACAGATATATATATAGATAAGAGCTAGAGAGTGTGGGGTGAGGGTAATAAGTTTACTTTCCGTCTTTAACAGATAAACTAAACAGTCAACCGTGCAACCATCTGGAGGCAGAGCATTCTAGACAGAGGGGACAGGCAGTGTAAAAACCTGAAGATAGTAATTAACTTGGTATATTTGAAGAATAAGACAAAGTTCAAAGTGACTGAGGTATAATAAGTGAATATGAAAAAGAATTGAGTTGAATATACTCATATTTGAATTATGAGTATATATATATACATATATATAAATGAGTATATTCAATATATATACAGTATATATACATATATATGAGTATATATATTGAATATACTCATTTTTATATATATATATACTCATATATATGTATATATATGTATATGAGTATATATATTGAATATACTCATATACTCATATGTCCAAAACATGTATGAGTCTATGAAGTGAATATAAAGAGTTTGATTTTTTATAATTATAATAAAAAACCATTCTAAGGCTTTAAGCAGCAGAATGATTTCTCATATGCAGTTTTATAAATGTCTTAGAGCTATAAACTCAAGATTTTGTGCAGATATCAAGATATTATATTTTGAAAGAAATTAAGCTGCCATTTTTCCCATAATTAGATGAAGGCCAAAAAAAACCCTGGTTATTTTCCTTAAAAAATATTTTTTGAGTATAACTGACACATAATGTTAAATTAGTTTTAGGTGTACAAAACAGTGATTTAACATCTCTATATGTTATACTATGCTCAAAAGAAGTGTAGCTACTCTCTTTCATCACCCAACACTATTAAAGTACCATTGACTATGTCCCTATGTTGTATCTTTTATTCCCTTGACTTACTCTTCCATAATTGGAAGCCTGTATCTCCCATTCCCTTCACCTATTTTCCCCATCCTGCCACTAGCCTCCCCTCTGGCACCCATAGGTTTGTTTTGTGTATTTATAGGTCTGATTCTGTTTTTGTACCTTTGTTGATTATTCATTTGCTTTATTTTAGTTTCCATATAGAAGTGAAATCATATGGCATTTGTCTTTCTCTGACTTTTTTTTACTTAAGTATTTATTTAAATTCCAGTTAGTTAACATACAGTGTAATGTCATAGTTTCAGATGTACAATATAGTGATTCAATACTTCCATAAAACACCCATGCTCACCACAACAAGTGCTCTCCTTAATCCTTATCATCTATTTAACCCATCCTTCTATCCACCTCCCTTTTGGTAATCAGCAGTTTTTCTCTATAGTCTGTTTCTTGGATTGCTTTTGGTTTCTTGGTTCTCTCTCTCTCTCTCTTTTTTTCCTTTCCTTGTCTTATTAAATTCCACATATGAGTGAAATAACATGGTATTTGTCTTTCTCTGACTTATTTACCCAAAGAATACAAAAATACTAATTTGAAGGATTAAATGCACCCAATGTTTATAGCAAAATTATCATCAATAGCCAAATTATGGAAAAAGTCCAAGTGTCCATCAACTGATGTATAGATAAGGAAGATGTGGTGTAGATATATACAATGGAATATTACTCAGCCACAAAAAAGAATTTTATCTTTCCTTTTGCAATGACATAGATAGACCTTGAGTGTATTATGCTAAGCAAAATAAGTCTGTTTCACTTAGCATAATACACTCTAGGTCCATCCATGTTGTTACAAATGGCAAGGTCTTATCCATCTTTATGGCTGTGTAATATACCATTGTATATAACTACACTACATCTTCATACATTCATCTATTGATGGGCACTTGGGTGGGTTCCATATCTTAGCTATTGTAAATAATGCTACAATAAACATAGCAGTGTACATATTTTTCAGACTGGAGTTTCATTTTCTTTGGTACCCAGTAGTAGAATTACTGGATCATATGGTAATTCTATTTTTAAATTTTTAAGGGACCTACACAGTGTTTTCCAACAGTGCATGAGGTTCCTTTTTCTCCACATCTTCAATTAAACTTATTTACTTTCTTTTTCATTCTAGCCATTTTGACATGTATGAGGTGATTGTGGTTTTTTTTTTTTTTTTAAAGATTTTTTATTTATTTAATTGACAGAGAGAGATCACAAGCAGACAGAGAGGCAAGGCAGAGAGAGAGGGAAGCAGGCTCGCTGCTGAGCAGAGAGCCCGATGCGGGACTTGATCCCAGGACTCTGAGATCATGACCTGAGCCGAAGGCAGCAGCTTAACCCACTGAGCCACCCAGGCGCCCTGTGATTGTGGTTTTGATTTGCACTTCTTGATAGGTGATGTTGAGCATCTCTTCATGTGTCTGTTGGCCATCTGTCTTCTTTGGGAAAATGTCTATTTAAGTCCTCTGTGCATTTTTTTAAATTGGATTACTGGGGGGCTTTTTTGATATTGAGTTGAATAAGTTCTTTTATACCTTGGACACTAATTCCTTATCAGATATATTATTTGAAACTATTTTCTCCGATTTAATAGGTTGCTTTTTTTTTTTAAAGATTTTATTTATTTATTTGACAGAGAGAGAGAGGTCACAAGTAGGCAGAGAGGCAGGCAGAGAGAGAGGAGGAAGCAGGCTCCCTGCAGAGCAGAGAGCCCGATGCGGGGCTCGATCCCAGGACCCTGAGATCATGACCTGAGCCGAAGGCAGCGGCTTAATCCACTGAGCCACCCAGGCGCCCCAGGTTGCTTTTTTTGGTTGATGGTTTCCTTCACTGTGCAGAAGCTTTTTATTTTGATGTAGTCCCAATAGTTGATGTGTGCTTTTGTTTCCTTTGCTTAGGGAGATATACCTAAAAAAACATTGCTACAGCCAGTGTCAAAGAGATTACTGCCTATGTTCTTTTCTAGGAGTTTTATGGTTTTTCTCTCGCATTTAGGTCTTTAATATATTTTGAACTTGTTTTTGCTTATGGTGTAAGAAAGTGATCCAGTTTCATTCTTTTGCATGTTGCCGTTCAGTTTTCTCATCACCATTTGTTGAAGAGACTATCTTTTCTTCATTGTATATTCTTGCCTCCTTTGTTATAGAGTAATTGACCATGTAAGTGTAGCTTTATTCTGGGTTCTCCATCCTGTCCTATTAATCTGTGTGTCCCTTTTGTGGCACTACCATTCTGTTGATGACCACTTTGTAGTATATTTTCTTTATTCTTCATTTTCAATACTGATTTGGTTATTTAGGTTCTTAGGTGCTTTCATACAAATTTTAGTGTTATTTGTTCTCATTCTTTAAAAAGTGATGGTATTTTGATAGGAATTGCATGGAATCTGTAGATTGTATTGGATACTATGGACATTGTAACAACATTAATTCTTCCAATCCATGAGCAAGGTATATCTTTCATTTGTTTATCTTCAAACTCTTCATCAGTATTTTATAGTTTTCAAAGTACAGTTCTTTCGCCTCCTTAAGTTTGTCACTAGAGATTTATTCCTTTTGGTGCAACTGTAAATAGAATTATTTTCATAATTTCTCTTTCTGCTATGCCATTATTAGTGTACAGAAACACAAGCAATTTCTGTGTTTTAATCTTACATAACACAACTTATCAGTTCCAGTAATTTTTTGGTGGAGTCTTTAGGGTTATTATTATTTTTTTTTAATGTATAGTATCATGTCATGTGCAAATAGTGGCAGTTTAACTTCTTCCTACCAGTACGAATGACTTTTTTCCCCCGTCTTATTGCTGTGGCTAGGACTTCCAGTACTATGTTAAATAAAAGTGGTGATAATGGATATCTTTCTCTTTTCTTCTTTTGGGATCTCTATAATGTGATGTTTGTTTCCTTGGTGCTGTTCAAAAGATCCCTCAACCTATACTCATTTTATTTTTAAAAATTCTTTTGCACTGTTCACCCTGGGTGCTTTCTATTACCTTGTCTTCCAGATCACTGATCTGTACTTCTGCATCCACTAATGTATTGCTCATTCTCTCTAGTGTTTTTATTTCAGTTACTGTGTTCTTCAACTCTGGTTCCTTTCTATAGTTTCTTTTTGTTGAACATCTCACTGAGTTCTTCCGCTTCAGCCTGTGAGCATCTTTAAGATCATAACTTTAAACTCTCATTAGGCATATTGTTTACCTGCTTGTCACTTAGGTATTTTTGAGGTTTTTTTTCCTCTAATTTTTTTCTTTTAGAGCTTATTTCTCTGTCTCCCCATTTTGCTGGACTTTCTATGTTTTTTTCTATGGATTAGGTAGAACTACCAAATCTTTCAATCTTGAAGGATGGTCTTATGTATGGTTGTATCCTATGCAAATTGTGTATCTATGGTGACTTTCACTGGATGGCAGGAGCTGTGGCTAGTGTGGGTTGGGGGCTGTGGGGCACATTGTGCTGGGTCTGCCGTGATGGGATGTCCAGAGTAGAAGTGGGCTTGGGCTGGAGTGGCCCTGAGACTCTCCACAGAGTGGGTGCCATGGAAGGAGAGCAGAAGCTGAAGGTGGTGAAAACTGAGGGGTGTCAGGGCTCTCTATGTACTATAAGCCCTGGGAAGACAATTAAAGCTGAAGTAGGTGCAGGTCGGTATTAATAGTAGCTGGGCTCTCCACACAGCAGATGCTTTGGCAGGAAAGTTAAAACTGAAGTGGGTGTAGGCTGGGTGGTTGGGGATTAGGGGTGCTGTGGTTATAAACACAAAGGACACCCTGGCAGGACAGCTTAAGCTGAGGTGGGTGCAAGCCAGGGAGTCCTAGGGCTCTATGTGCAAAGGGCATCCTGACAAGATAGCTGGAATTGAAGTGAGAGTGAGCTAGGGTGTCCTGGGGTGCTCTGTGCTCTCTAGCAGAGCAACCAGAGCTAAGGCAGTGTGCAGGCTCAGAGGTCCTGTGGCTCTCCATGTAGATGATGATATGGCAGGACAGTTAATGTGGGTATAAGTCTGGAGACCACAGAGCTCTCCATGCGGTGGGTGCCCTGGCAGGATTACTGAGCTGAAGTAGACATGGGCTGCTATGGTCCCTGGACTCTCCACACAGAAGGTGCCCTGTCAGGACAGCTGAAAACGAAGTGGGTGCAGGTGGGGGTGTCCTGGTGCTCTATGCACATAGGGAACCTTGACAGGATAGCTGAAGCTGAAGGGAGTATAAACTAAAATGTTCCAGGACTCTCTACATAAAAGTACCCCAATGGGATGGCTGGAGCCAAGGTGGGGTGCAGGCTGAGGGTCCTGCAGCACTCTGCACTGGCAGGGCAGCTAAAGCTGGAATGGGTGTGGGCCAGTGTGTTCCCTGGGTTTCTCAAAGTGTACCCTGAAAGGACAGTTGAAGATGAAGTCTGTGTGAGCCAGGGTGCTCAGTGCAGGTGGTGCCCTGGTAGGTGGCTAGAACTGAAGTAGACATAAGCTGGGGATCCTGGGGTACTCTTCATGGGGAAACCTTGGTAGGGCTACTGGAGCCAACGTGGGCATCATCAGTTGGGAGGTCGTGGAGCATTCTGCACCAGGGATGCCCTAGCAAGCTGTCTGAAGCCAACGTGGTGTGGGCATGGAGTGTTCTACGGTGCTTTGCCCCTGTGTCAACTTTGCCCCTGTGTCACCTTGGTGCAAGGCCTGGAGCTGTAGTGAGTATTGATCAGGGGTGTCAGTGTGTACTAACCAGTGTGGGATAGTTGGGGATGGTATGGGCTAGGGGACCCAGTGCTTGCTAAGTGCTTAGGGTACTTAGACCCAGCTCCAGTTCAGATTATTAAGGTAGAAACAGAGTGTAGATGAAGGTTCTCACTAGCCCCTCTGACTTACAGAGAGTTCCAGCAGCCTTCTCTCCACAACCCCCCACCCTGCTCTTTGGTGGAGTTCTAGGGCCAGGTTTTAAATATGCCAGTTGCATTTAAACTGAGCTTCTGTGTCCCTAAATGTCCATGGCTAGGGTGGGCTAGGAGATCTGGGGCTGCTAGAGGGGGAATGTAAACCATGCACTCACCAGATCTCCAATCCTGAGAGACAGCCATCAGTGCCTCTGGCCATTTGGCAGAATTCCAGGGTTGGATCTTTTATATACTAGTTGTTCTTTCAAATCAACCTTTTTTCTGTGCTCTGGGGCAGAAGAATCTGTTCAGATTATCAGAGTCCCTCAGTATTATCCCTCCCTCTGTAGTTCACAGTTTCAGGGATGCGCATTCCCTTCATTGCCCTATCTGTCTCTTCTGCCATTTTCTTTTGCTGTCCTCTCTTTTGTGCAAAATTTGTTCAGTCAGCCCCCAGTTCTTCTTCTGGAGAAACTGTTCTGTAGTTAAATGTAAATTTGGTGTGTTTATGGAGGTGAGTTCAACGTCTTCCTATATGGCCATCTTGGACCAGAATTCCCCAAAGCCGGTAATTTTCACATGAAAAGGTCATGGAAACTTTTTAAAAATGACTCCTAGCTGTTTGTTGATCTCATCCCCAGTTGATTTCACACTGAGTATAATTATTCTTTGGTGGGCCAGTCATGACTCTATTGCAGATAGCAGAAACTATCCTAGTTATTTTAAACACCCTGAGACAGCCAATGAAAATATTACTCCAGACACCTTAGTAGGATAAAGGAGAGGAACTCGAGACCAGATGCTCTAGTGTCCAAAGACCCTGAGCTAAGCTTTTATTGTGTTTTCCCAGTGCACCAAGCACAAGCACAAAACTAGAAGGAGCGCATGGCTTTAATGATCAGGGCAGCGATGGCGTGATAGAGGCAAGCAGTGCTTGTGAAGTGAAGTATGTGACCATCAGAGATGCCTGTTTTTCTTCAAAATGTAAACATTTACTCCCTAGATAAGAACCTTGAATCTGGCTGGTTTCAGCCAGGAAACTTCAAAGGAGGCCCAGCATTCTGGGCATTCCTCCTTTGCTTTTCAATTAGTCTCATCCAGGGAGTCATAGGGGAGTCAGATTTTATCTATTCAGGCACTGTGAATCCCCACATTTCCCCCCTTTTCTCTTTTTTTTTTTTTTAAAGATTTTATTTATTTGACAGAGAGAGATCACAAGTAGGCAGAGAGGCAGGCAGAGAGAGTGAGAGGGAAGCAGGCTCCCTGCCGAGCAGAGAGCCCGATGCGGAACTCCATCCCAGGACCCTGAGATCATGACCTGAGCCGAAGGCAGCGGCTTAAACCACTGAGCCACCCAGGCGCCCCCCCCCCCCTTTTCTCTTATTAATCCAGCTAAGTTCTTGTTGCATCTGGGCCAGGTATAACTCTTGGGTTTCTCCAGCTCTGGAAAGTGCCTTTATTCCCATTTTGCAGACCATGAAAAGAAATAACAAACAAACAAATGAGCAAACAATAGACAGACTGATGAGTCCCCATTTAGTGGGAGAAAACCAACTTTTGGGGTTTAACCATTGTAAATGATCCAAAAGGGTATTCTAGGTATTTTGGTCATATTCGTATTTATTTTTTTCTTTTTATAAAATTTTAATTCCAGTATAGTCAACATAGTTAACATAAGGTAACAGTTCCATTAGCTTCAGGTGTACAATATAATGATACAATTCTATACATTACTTAGTGCTCATAGTGATAAGTGTACTCATAATCACCTTCACTTATTTTACCTATCCCCCCATCCACCTCCCATTTGGTAATCATCAGTTTGTTCCTTTTAGTTAAGAGTCTGTTTTTTGGTTTTTCTCTTTTTGTTCACTTATTTTGTTTTTTAAATTCCAAATATGATTGAAATTATATATTTGTCTTTCTCTGACTTAATTCACTTAGCATTATACTCTGTAGTTCCATCCATGTTGCTGCAAATGGCAAGATTTCATTCATTTTTGTGGCTAATATTCCTCTGTGTGTGTGTGTGTGTGTGTGTGTGTGTGTGTGTGCATGCACATGTGAGCATGCATGTGGTGGGTGTGCGTATGACTTCTTTATCCATTCACTTACTGATGGATAGAGGATCCTTCCTAATGTGACTATTGGAAATAATGCTGCTATAAACATAGGGGTGCATATCTTTTCAAATTAGTGGTTTTGTATTCTTTAGGTAAATCAGTAGTGTGATTACTGGATCATATGATAGTTCTATTTTTCTTTTAATCTTTTGAGGAAACTCTAGACTATTTTCCACAGTGGCTATACCAGTTTACATTCCCACCAACAGTGCATGAAGGTTTCCTTTTCTACACATCCTTGACAACTCTTCTTGTTTCTTAAATTTTTATTTTTTTATTTTTAGCTATTCTGCCAGGTGTGAGGTAAAATATTGTGATTTTAATTTGCATTTCCCTGATGATAAGTGATGTAGAACAGTTTTGCATGTGTCTGTTGGCCTTCTGTATATCCTATTTGGAGAACTCTGTTCATGTCATCTGCCATTTCTAATTGGATTATTTGTTTTACTGGAATTGAGTTGTAGACATTTTTTATATATCTTTGTTATTAACTCTTCATACAATATGTCCTTTGCAAATATATTCTCCCAATCAGTAGGCTGTCTTTTAGGTCTTTTAATTGTTTTCTGTGCAGAAACTTTTTTTTATTTTAATGTAGTCCCAATAGCTTATTTTTGCTTTTGTTTCCCTTGCCTCAGGAGACACCTCTAGAAAAATGTTCTATGGTAAATGTCAGGGAAATTATGGCCTGTGCTCTCTTCAAGGATTTTTATGGTTTTAGGTCTCAGAGTTAGGTCTTTAATCCATCTTAAGTATTTTTGTGTATAGTGTAAGAAAGTGGTCTAGTTTCATTCTTTTGCTGTCTAGATTTCCCAGCACCATTTGTTAAAGAGAGTGCCTTGTCCCCATTATGTCTTTTTGTCTCCTTTGTTGAAAGTTAATTGATCATATAATCATATAATCATCTGTGTTCTGTGTTCTATTGATCTATGTGTCCACTTTTGTGCCACTACTATATTATTTTGATTACTACAGCTTTGTAGTATGTCCTGAAGTCTGGGGTTGTGATACCTCCAGTCTCATTCTTCTTCAAGATGGGCATATTCATATTTATTAATAGTGGTAAGGGAGGCTAGAATCTGTCCTTTGACATTGTGAATATCCAGGATTAAATTATCATGACGATAACTTTGAAGGTGTTTCTTAATTTTCTTCCAGTCATGTAGTGAATTGTTCCAGAATAGAAGGGTTACACAAATGGCCTTACGGGCCCAATCACAGTTAAGGCTTTGGTGGAAGATACGTTTCCTGCTTTTTTCCCAGATACTCTGTTGTGGTCTCCATAAGTTGGAGCCTCCCCAAATAATTTTTCGTCAATAGTTTGCTGTAATTGGAATTCTCAGGTTACGTTATGGGCTATTTCATTGACATATTGAGCCATTTGAATGGTGTAAGGGCAGCTATGGCAACACTAGTAGCTATCAAAACAGAGACAGCAGCTATGATACCAGCTACAAGCAATCCTAGAAACCTGCATGACCTTTTTAATTCACTAAGGACCTGATTAAGAATACTGAGTGATTTGGACTCCTCCTAAGATTGAGTGAGGTTGACAGGGATGAAAGTGAATGGCTGCCTTTTTAAAAACCAAGATGTGGGCAGTGATGAGTAATATGGTACACAATATTATAATTATTTATAATTATATTATATATATGATAATAATTATTTAGACAAACTGTATAACAGTCCCTCTGTCTACCAGGGGTCTGATAGAATATAGCCCTTCTTTCTTAAATAAGGATATATTAGATCCAAATAGAAAAACATATGGGTGAGGCATGTACAACTGAATGAGACCAGTAAAATTTTTATAAAGGGTCATGGAATAACTGCCTGAATTATTGTAGTATCTTCCATGCCATATGGAAAAAGGAAAGAATAAATGCCTTAATCTCCAGAAAGATGACTGGTTGGGAAGAGCTTCTGTCTGGGGAAGGAGAGAACTGAGGCCTGCTCATGCCAGATTGTGGGAGAGGTAGCTCTACCAATTCAACTCCCATTACTAGCAGGATGGACCTTAATTTCCTTTCTATTAGCTATGAAATGTCCTTTAAGACTCCAATCCAAAATGCTATGATTATCTAATTCAAGAAGGTGAGGATTGAGGGCCCTCCATGTTTCCCAGGAAGCCATCTCTGAAGAGGGAGTTCATGTGGTGCTCCTCTCACAGTGAGGGAGAGAAGTGTGGCTTCTGTTAGTGGTCTGCGACATCCAACATGGATTGCCATGTTGGATGCTTCCAACAGAAATAAGTTAATGGGGTTCTTATTAGTATTTTTGGACATGAACTGTAACCAGATTTGAGGAGTAACCATCAGGCAAAGAAGGTCAGACAAGGCAACACAAATTGGAAGGACAGAGGCATATAACTCCATGTTATTAGGTGTTGGGGCCCAGAAGGAGCCCTTGAGATGGGGTTGGGTAAAAGGAAAAGAAGACCCTCCTAACCAATTAGAGTTATTATTGAACACAGGAAAGGGTTTGTCAGCCCATGTTAGGGGCTTCCAGAGGGGAGGGTTAAGCATGTACACCCAGTACTTAGTAGCCATAACTTCTGGAATAAGGCAGCAAAATATACCCCTCATGACAGATATTGTACTTATTATTGAGACCATGGGCAGGAACATGTTTTGGGGTGTTGGGCTTGTCCTGTTACATTTAAGATTTCTTCAGTCTTTTGAGGCATTTTCTTCAGATTTCCCCATTATCTCAGTGGTGTGTTGTGTCTTCAGCATTGAGTGATTCTGGTGTTGGGGCTCACCCAGCTTTAGCTGATTCATCTATGGGACGGGGTTTGGGCTGTGCCAAGCCATGATATGGCTTGATATTCCAAGCCAGAAGCCAAATTGGTCCTTCCTGTGAGGAGACACAAGCAAAGCCTCTTCCATAAAGGATGAATTTATGGGGTCCTTGCCACAGATTTAAGGTCTTTCCATAAAACTAAGGGGCATCACCCTAGGCATTCTTATGTCAAATGATTTAAGGCAGGGTCAAATTAAAAATTGATCAAATTAGTAAAAAGACTTAGAGTTGAGTGCCTTGTATAATCGTGAGGAGGGCTCTGGATTACTTATGCCTATATTCCTCCTTTTTTTTGTTTATTTAACATGTTTTTGAGGGTTGAATGTGTACGTTTAATAATGGCTTGTCCTTGTCGGTTATAAGGGATGCATGTATGATGTGTGATTCCCCAGTGTAAAATTTTTAAAAGCTCTTTGGCCAAAGTTGAGTCTATGCATGCCTTTCTCAAATATGACAATCAGTTAAAGCCTTGGTAAAATAACCAATTTTTTTTTAAACTTTTTTTTTTAAGATTTTATTTATTTATTTGATAGAGGTCACAAGTAGGCAGAGAAGCAGACAGAGAGAGAGGAGGAAGCAGGCTCCCTGCTGAGCAGAGAGCCCAATGCGGGGCTCGATCCCACGACGCCAGGATCATGACCTGAGCCGAAGGCAGAGGCTTTAACCCACTGAGCCACCCAGGTGCCCCAAATAACCAATTTTTTTAATACCTTTTTTTTTAAAAATTTCATTTTTATTTATTTGACAGAGAGACAGTGAGAGAGGGAACACAAGCAGGGAGAGTGGGAGAGGGAGAAGCTGGCTTCCTGCTGAGCAGGGAGCCCGATGTGGGCCTCAGTCCCAGGACTGTGGGATCATGACTTGAGCAGAAGGCAGACACTTAACGACTGAGCCACCCAGGCGCCCCAATAATGAATGTTTTTAATGATATCCTGTTACAAGGAGAATTGATTGTTACTGAATTTATGTAAATGACTAGGATTGGTATGGGAGAAATATCGAGAGACCTTTTGAATTTTGGAGGGTTTAGGTAAAGTTAGATGCTTTAATTTGTTTTATTATTATTTTTGTATCTCATTGGTGTCTTAAGAGAAAAATTCCTTAGTTTGGAAGAGCAAATAGAGAATCAACAATGGTTTAATTGAGAGTCATAAACTATAATAATTTTTTGTCAATTTATTTAGGCCCATGCTACTATTTTTTATTTAGTTTGAATGTAGCTTCAGTTAGTTTTGGCAATTTTTACCCATTTTACTTTTAATCTTAAAGATACTGAATATCTGCATTTATCCTAAAAGGGTGTCTGCCTCCTGGGTGGGTTGTGGTTCCAGGGTCCTGGGATTGAGCCCTGCAAGGGGCTCCATGCTTGGCAGGGGTCCTGCTTCTCCCTCTCCCACTGCCTCTGCTTGTGTTCTGTCTCTTGCTGTCTCTCTGTCAAATAAATAAATGGAATCTATATGAATTTTTTAAAGATGGGGTAGTAAGTATAAATGACAAAAGAGTTAAAAATGGACATGGTTGAACATCTGATGAGATGTTTCATTATAGCTGGCAAGGAAATTTGGTTATTTTTGTGACACATATTTTAATAATCAAAATATTAAGTGATGGTCTTATATCAGAACATATTAAAACTTTAGAAACTGTACATTATTTTTAGAATAGTAATAGCATTTATCCAAACGTAACTTAAGGCTTATTATTTCTTTAGCAGTGTTTCTGGAGTAAGTTAACATACCAAATAAAAGGCCTAATGAGTTAAAGAGACTTTATTTACAATTTAAATTTTGGGAAGACTGTTAAAACTTCAGAAAATTTTAAAATATTTGCCTAATAGGATTAGGAATGGCCAAAGATCTGATAAAGGCAAAACATAAAAACTGGTTTTCCTGGGCAGGCAAAGAGAAAATAGCTGTTTACATATTTTGATCAAGAACAGACCAACAATTTTAAGAAAATTTTGTCTTTTGAACAGAAAGAAAAGCAGAATTTTAAAATCCTTTTATTTTAATCTTAGTCTGTCCTGACCACATGTAAAATTACTTTCTAAAGATTTCCCTGCAATTGCACTACTGGGTATTTACCCCAAAGATACAGATGTAGTGAAAAGAAGGGCTATCTATACCCCAATGTTTATAGCAGCAATGGCCACGGTCACTAAACTGTGGAAAGAACCAAGATGCCCTTCAACGGATGAATGGATAAGGAAGATGTGGTCCATATACACGATGGAGTATTATGCCTCCATCAGAAAGGATGAATACCCAACTTTTGTAGCAACATGGACGGGACTGGAAGAGATTATGCTGAGTGAAATACGTCAAGCAGAGAGAGTCAAGTATCATATGGTCTCACTTATTTGTGGAGCATAACGAATAACATAGAGGACATGGGGAGATGGAGAGGAGAAGGGAGTTGAGGGAAATTGGAAGGGGAGGTGAACATGAGAGACTGTGGACTCTGAAAAATAACCTGAGGGTCTTGAAGGGGCGGGGGGGTGGGAGGTTGGGGGAACATGTGGTGGGTATTGCATGGAGCACTGGGTGTGGTGCAAAAACAATGAATACTGTTACGCTGTAAAGAAATAAAAAAAATTAATTAATCAAAAAAAAAAAAAAAAAGATTTCCCTCCAGGGGCGCCTGGGTGGCTCAGTGGGTTGAAGCCTCTGCCTTAGGCTCAGGTCATGATCCCAGGGTCCTGGGATTGAGCCTGGCATCAGGCTCTCTGCTCAGCAGGGAGCCTCCTTCCCTTCTTCCCTGTCTGCCTGACTCTCTGCCTACTTGTGATCTCTGTCTGTTAAATAAATAAATAAAATCTTAAAAAAAAAATTTCCCTCCATAAACCTTTCTAGCCTTTTTTTTGCATTTAGATTTTGTACCAAGCCACCTTTTTTTTTTTTTGCAAACAACCATGTTATATAGAACAAAATTACCCTCTTTTGTCTTCAACAAAAATGCCTTCCCATTCCTTACATCTTTCTTATATTTCTTTAATTTTCTTTATAAAGAGTTGCTTTCTTTATTTTCATTAGTCTTACTTATACTTAGCAGAATTTTGCACTTTTAGAAACCTTAGTCTCCAGTGAAAACTAAGTAGTAACCAACTGTGAATAGGTTATACCAGAACTTTTTAAGTGGCAAATTTATGAATTAGTTAAGCATATAGTATGTTTATTAATATATTTAAATATCCTTAGTATTTTTTTAAAAGATTTTATTTATTTATTTTACAGAGAGAGATTACAAGTAGGCAGAGAGGCAGGCAGAGAGAGAGGCAGAAGCAGGATCTCTGTGGAGCAGAGAGCCCAATGCGGGGCTCTATCCCAGGACCCTGGGACCATGACCTGAGCCGAAGGCAGAGGCTTTAACCCACTGAGCCACCCAATCGCCCCCTTAGTATTTTTTTGTAATAAGGAGTTAAAAGCATAAACTCATGTCCAATAATCAATGCGTTAGTACCTTATCCTATTTGGAAAAGACCTAGATGTCCAATGAATTGAATCCCAATTTATTATCCAAGCAGATCTTAGAAGTTTTAGGTTACCAAAGACTATGAAAGCTATCTTAGTGATTACCATTGAAAACTTTGAGACAGAAAATTAACCATCATTTTAAGTCATCTTTTTGCTAATTGCAACAGAGATAATATAAGCATATTTGACTTTCAGTACATCTTGGTAGAATAACAGTTTCACATTTAATGCTGATAACTTTAAAGACATGTTTGCTTTAATTAAACCAGCAAACTTAAATTAGCTTAAATACCAAATTGTATTTCATCTGGATTCTTTTTTAGAAGTCAATCAGTTTGTTCCCCATTGTCGATTTTTATCTGAGACACTGGTAGGGAAATCTGGAGTGAGCAGTGTTACGGAGGCCACACTGAGGTTGTGCAGAAACAGGAGGAGGGGTAGGCAGAATAGGCAGAGTGCTGCCAGGAGGCAGAGAAAGATTTTTAAAGCCAGTCAGTTTGGACAGAAGAGCAGTCATAGATATTTGTTAGTTTTTCCACCAAAGTGGAAGTAGGCAGTCCATGTCAGGCTGGAAAAAACACAGAACTTCCCCTAAATAAAGGGAGTTTCTGCAGTTGCTTCGGAATATTCTGTAAAATCCCCATTATGAGGTAGACTAATCAGAGATAGTTGGTTCCAAGGATAGCCATCAACCCAGAAAATGAGGGAGAAGCCCCCACATCTAGTGGGAGTAACAGTGAGTGAGAAAGAGAAAGAGTTACCTGTTGAATATTAGCAAAGGTGCCCTTAGCACATAGGCTGTGGTGCCTTGTAATTATCTCTAAAGAAGATTACATATCATTTTTTTTTTTGAAAGATGAAGCATAGAGAAGACTAAGAAAAGTAGTGAGAAAAAAGCATCCCATTAAAACAGAAATATAGGTTGTGGTGTTTAAATTTAGAGAAAAGTTGGTTTTGTTGAGCAATCATTACTGGGAAAGTAGAGAGGTTCCCTGTAAGTATTGCTTCCTGGATGTGGCCCCTGAGTAAGGATTAAGAGGGAGGCAAAAGGTGCAGAGAGCTCTCCTGTTTCTTTAGAAACTCTTGGCATATCTTCAGTATGTAGCTGAGTTAAAGTGGACCTCATTAGCTCCCCCACCATCAGGGAGATAACAGGTATTCTCTTTCCCTGTCCATGACTCCATTTTAGAATTTTTCTAACTCTTTCCCATACCTCTAAAGTTCCTTGATCAGGGAACTATGAGTTCTGTTCAATAACAACTTCTAACAAACCCTGAAACTGGTTCTCCATTAAAGAGGCCATGCTCTCCTTAAGGAGCTGTTTAAGAACTTTCATGTATTGCTTTTGTTATCAGAGAAATTCTGACCCATGATAAAGAAATCCCAGGCCTGAAAGTCTTCTCCAACTTGGAAACACCCAGTGGGCTTCCGATGACTTACTGTGCAGTCCTTTAGTTTTCATTTTTGAGGGCTCTGCCACTGATCCATCACAAATCCTCACATGTTCTCACTCGGGGCACCACTTGTCAGCTTTGGCCAGCAAACCCTGGGACAGTGAATGAAAAGATTACTCCAGACACCTTAGGAGGAGAAAGGAGAGGGCCTTGGGACCAGATGCTCTAGTGTCCAAAGGCCCTGAGCCAAGCCTTGTCTCTGTTTTTATTGTGAGTTTTATCAATATACCAAGCACAAGCCCCAAATAAGAAGGAATGTGTAGCTTTAATGATCAGAACAATAATATATGGGCAACTACATGACAGAGGTGAACAGTGCTTGTGCAGTGAACTATATGACCATTAGAGGTGCCTGTTTTTCTTCAAAATGTAAACATTTATTCCCTAGATGATAAACTTGAGCCACAGTAAGAATCTGGCCACTTTCAGCCAAGAACCTTCAAAGGAGGCCCAGGGTTCTCAGCACTCCTCCTTTGCTTTTCCAGGGAGGCATACACAAGTCAGATTTTATCTCATCAGACACTGTGAATCTCCACTCAATATGATTTAATATAAAGAATTATGTGTTTACAGACTAGCAGAAATGTCTAGAAAGAAAAAATAAACTATAGATTGGGCATCCAGAGATGTCTCCCAAAATAACACAGGAGACTGAAGGTGTCAAGGGAGTAAATCTTGGTACAATCTTTCTCCTCTGTTGTCTGAAAAATACCATCATGTTTACCATTGGATTAGGGTCAAGAGAATGATTCAGAGCACTGTGTACCTATCAGATCTCCTCTACCAAAACAGAATTTTCTTCTGCTACTGCCTCTCTGCCCCATGAAACTTACCCAAATTTAAGTCACTTATGAGTACACTGAATTGGCAGCATCCCCCCAAAAATCTGTAACCAAAATGCAAAGAAGTCTAGGATTTTTTACATTTTATTTTTTAAAATAGTAAATTAAGATGCTTATGAATATAAATCATGTGCATGGTTAAAATATTCAGGCTATAAAATTGTTCTCATTCCTCAAATATCTTCTCCATCTTTGCTTTCAGCTTATCATGTTGCTTTCTATTTCACTAAAAAAGAAGAGAATTCCTCAAGCTCCTACCACACAACTACTCATATACTTGCATCTGGGACCATGTTCCTTTTCATCTCTCCTGAAACTGGGTCACCTGATACTGCTCTTACAAAAACTTACTTCTCCATCTGCATCAGAATCCATCCACTCTTTTTACTAAAGGCAATTACTCTGGTAGTTCTTTTTTCTCTCTTCACCATAAATTTTTCTTTCCAATTGGGTTTTTTTCCTTAGTGTGAAACCATTTTTTCATATTAAATAAAACTTCATTGCCTTTTCTCCTCTACATGTTATCTCATTTCTCATCCTTTTTACAGCAAAACTCCTCAAAAGTTGTTTATACTTAAAAATTAGTAAACTTTTTCTGTGTGGTTTAAGTTAAACAGGATTACAGATTTCCCATATATTCTTTGCCCCCCACTACACATACATCACATACATATGTTCCCCTGCATTAGTGTAATATATTTGTTACAACTGATGAACCAATATTAATACATTATTTTAAAATAAGGTCCCCAGTTTATATTAGGGTTCACATTTGTATACAGTTGTATGGATTTTAATAAATACTTGGCATATATCCACCAATATACTATCATGCAGAAAAGTTTTAATGCCCTAAATATCCCCTGGCTCTGCCTACTCATCCCATTAAATTTGTAATTTAATTACAAATTAAAGTAATGAGATAGTACTACATACCTGCTGGAAGAGCTAAAGTGCAGAGAACCTGACAGTGCTAAATGTGGCTAATGAAGTGGAATAAACAACACTTATTTATTGCTTGTGGAAACACAAAATTGTACTTTGGACGTCTTTGGCAATTTCTTACAAAGCTAAACATATTCTTACCATATGACCTGGCAATTGCATTCCTAGGTATTCATGTAACTTATTTGACAACATGTCCAAACAAAAACATGCTCATGAATGTTTATAAAAGTTTCCTTGATAAAAGCCCAAACTGGAAGCAACCACAATGTCCTTCAATGGGTGAATGGATAAACAGACTGTGGCATGTCCATACAATGGAACATTCTTTGGCAATATAAGGAAGTGAGCTATTAAGGCATTTATACATGGATGAATCTTAGATGCATATTGCGAAGTGGAAGAAGCCAGTCTGAAAAAGGCTACATACTAAATGATTTCAAAAGTATGAAATTTTGGGAAAGGCAAAATTTTAAAAAGTTAAAAAAAATCAACGTATTGCCAAAGGTGGACAAGGAAGCAGGGAAGTTTGAGTAAGTGAAGCAAAAGAGCTAGAGCTATTTTAGGGGGTGAAATTTTTCTGTGTGACACTGCAGTGTGACACTATGTATTTATTAAAATCCACAGAAATTTAGAGCACAAGCATGAACTTTAACTTACACAAATTAAAAAAAAAGAAGTTATTCAGGATGTTAAAAGATCCCAGGATGAAATGCACTGTGACACTCTCCCCTCCACCAAATGTAACAAATGTATGAAATGACTTATTTGAGGAGATAGGGGAAAGGGGGCTGAGCTGAATAACTTTGGAAATAAGTAGAATCTGTAAGACAAATGGCAAAAGGAACTGCACCTAAGCACTACATTTCAGTTGACAGAGTTGGCTCCCATGGGGTATGGGTTAACAATTTTGACACTGCTATATACATGTCTACTGGAATTGAATAATTAAATGAATGATGTGGGAGTTTAAAGTGAAAAGGCTAGAATGATCTGTGAGATAATGGATTAAAGCTGGATACGTCAGTATAAATTCATATTTAGCTCAAAATTGATACAGACTGTTACAGAAAGATTTATAAATATGTGTGTATATGAAGGTTAGTGTACAGGCATATATTCCCTCTCTCTGTTAACTAAGAGGTTCTAGAGCAATGACACCCCAGTAGTTTCTAACAATGGTTTCTAATACCATTCTATAAGAAAAAGGGCGTGGGCCTCTTAGATTCTAGTAGTGGTCCAGGAAATACACAAAGTGAGTGTTGGAGATCTTATAGTATCAGAATATAAAATGTTCAAAACAAAGCATACAAATAACACACACACACACACACACACACACACACACTATTGGGGAATATGTCAAAGTGATATAGGAACCAACTGAGGGAGCTCCCAATTGAGACCCTGAACAATTTCAGAAATGAAATAAATGTAGTAGTAATGGATTATAACAAAGTATAAAATAAATATCCATGAGTACTATTGCTACTATAACAAACTATCACAGACTTAGAGGCTTAAAGCAATATGATATTATCTTACAATTTTGGAAATCAGAAGTCCAAAAATCAAGGTATCTACAGAGTGGTGTCCTGAATGCCAGCCCTGCCAACCAACAAAAATCTCTCAGGGGGCAACACAGGGAGAGTGCCCTGAAGTTCAGTTTGCAAGCAACTGTGACACACTGAGTGCAGACTGCTAGTCTGACTGCTGACACTCCCCAGTCACAAGACCTCAGAGGCCTCAGATCTCAACAGCATAGGGACCAAACCCTGATCTACATGCATTCACAGCCAACAAAGTAGGCCACTGCAGCCAACTGAACTGAAAGCAAATATGACTCAGCCAAAACACTAGGATGCATGGATGCACACAAGAGACACCCCTGCACAGGGCAGGCACCACATGACTTCTTCTTCATAAGGCCACTATATTCAAGATCAGGAGACACAGTTGACCTTCCTAGACAGAGAGAGACAAAATAAGGAGACAGGATTATGTCCCAAGTGAAAGAAAAGAACAAAATTAGAACAAAAGAGCTTAGTGAAATGGATATAAGGAATATGTCTTCAAAGTAATGGTAAAAAAGATACTCACTGGACTTGAGAAAAGAGTGGAGAATTTCAATAAGAACTTCAACAATGAGATCACAAATGTAAAAAAAAAAGAGTCAGTTGGAGATGAAGAACTCTAACTGAAATAAAAACACACTAGACAGAAACAATAGAGGCAGCAGAAGAAGGGAATAGCAAGCCAGAAGCCAGGGTAATGAAAAAAGAATAATAAAAACTAGAATAGGTTAACGAAACTCAGTGACATCATCAAGCAAGCATACTATCATTCACATTATAAGGATCCCAGGAAACATACTGGAAGAAATAATAGCTGAACAGTTCCCTAATCTAGTGAAGGAGACAGACCTCAGATTCAGGAGGCACAGAGAGCTCCCAACAAAATCAACCCAAGAAGGCCCATACCAAGACACAAATTAAAATGTCAAGGAGTGAGGTGATAAAGGTTAAGGTGATTTTAAAGAGAAAAGAGTACAGTTACATACAAGGGAAACCCTGTAAGACTTCCAACTGATTTTTCAGCAGAAACTGTGCAGGCCAGAATGGAGCAACATCAGATATCCAAAGTTTGAAAAGGAAAAAAAAAACAAAAAACAAAAACCAAAAACCTACAGCCAAGAATACTCCACCCAGGAAAGTTATCATTCAGAATAGGAGGAGACAGAAAGAGTTTCCCAGACAAAGAAAAGTTAAAGAAGTTTATCACTACTCAAACAGCCTTACAAGACATGTTAAGGAGAATTCTTTTAGTGGAAAGGAAAGTCCATAACTAGCAAAGAGAGAACAAAAAAATAAAAAAGGAAAAAAAATCATACATAAATGCAAATGCAGAATAAAAGTAGTAGACTAATCATGTATAAAATCAGTAAGGAAGTTAAACACAAAAGCAGTAAAAATCGATTATACTGACCAAAAATTAGCCAAGAGATTCATGAAAGCATACAACAAACTACATCACAGGAGGAGGAGGGGCAAGATGGCAGAGGATTAGGTGGACCTATTTCAATCGGTCCCCTGAATTGAGCTGGATATCTACCAGACCACTCTGAACACTGACGAAATCAGCCTGAGATGTAAGAAGATATATCCGATCTCTACAAACAATATCTCTGGTGGTTGGTTTCGTGGTATGAAGTGGGGAGCTGTGATTCTGTGGGCAGATTTTGGAAGATAAACAGAAGGGAGAGGGAACATCTGGGATCCTGTGCCAACAGAGCACAAAAGCCACCCACTCTGGGGACCGGGTACAGACTTGCAGACTGGTAGTGGCAAGGAAAGGACTTTAGGACAGACCCCCACACTGAAATCTGGACCTGCAGGGGGAGTGTGTGAACTGGGGGAAGCTGGCAGTTTTAGAAGCACAAAGGGCAGAGACATGCCTGGACCTGGAAGTGAGGACTGGGAGTGCTGCTAGACCCTGTAGTTTTTAGCAGCACAGACAAAAATGGAGTCAGTGTGGCCTGAAGCACTCTCTGGATAACAGACTGGGATCTCTCTGTCCTGAGACAGAAGTTTGGATGTGGTCACTTCTGTTCTGAATCTTGGAAAAGACAAGGAAAGCTGCCAGAGAACAAAAGCCTCTCAAAACCGGTTTTCACTAAGCCCATCCCCCCCAAGGTGGCAGGGCAACTCTGCCCAAACAGGATTGCCTGAGTTACACTGTGGGAGGCCCCTCCCCCAGAAGACAGCTGAAAAAATAAGGGCCAACAACCCTAAGGTCCCTATAAAAAAGTGCATCTTGCATGGGTTGTGTTCAATAATTTGGACTCTGTACATTCCCTCAACCACCCCTCAATAGAATGAGTAAGAGGAGGAACCCCCAACACAGGAAGAATTCAGAGATTGTGACCTCTGCCACAGAACCAATGGGTACGGATATAAGCAAGATGTCGGAAATAGACTTCAGGGTAACAGTTATGCAAACAAAGCTAGGTTGAAGAAAACCATTAATGGCAACATAGATTCTCTAAGGAAAGAAGTGAGAGCTGATCTGGCAGAACTTAAAAATGCTGTCAACGAGATCCAATCTAATCTAGATACTCTAACAGCTAAGGTAAACAAGGCAGAAGAATGAAGTAGTGATCTAGAAGACAAACTGATAGAAAAGCAAGATGAGGAGGAGGCCTGGAACAGCAGCTTAGAGAAATAAATGGTGCCATGAAACATTCTAATGTCAGAATTATTGGGATCCCTAAGGGGTGGAGAGAGAGAGAGGACTAGAAGATATATTTGAGCATCCTAGCTGAAAACTTCCTTAATCTGGGGAATGAAACAAACATCCGTGTCCTAGAGGCAGAGAGAACCCCTCCCAAGATCAAGGAGAATAAACCAATGCCCTGACTTGTAATAATAAAACCTGTGAATCCCAAAACCAAGGAAAACATCTTAAGGGCAGTTAGGGGGAAGAGATTTCTTATGTACAGAGGGAGGAACATCAGAATAATGTCAGACCTGTCCAGGGACCTGGTGAGCCAGAAAGGGCTGTCAAGACATATTCAGGGTAATAATGAGATCAACATGCAGCCAAGGATACTTTATTCAGCAAGGCTGTCATTTAGAATGGATAGAGAGATAAAGAGCTTCCAAGACTGGCAAAAACTGAAAGAATATGTGATCACTAACCTGGACCTGCAAGAAATATTAAGGGCGGTTCTATAAAAGGAGAAAGACCCAAGAGTGATATAGAACAGAAATTAACAGAGACAATCTACAGAAACAAGGATCCTCACAGGCAACATGATGACAATAAAATCATATCTTTCAATAATCACTCTCAATGTGAATGGCCTAAATGCTCCCATAAAACAGCATAGGGTTGCAGACTGGATAAAGAGACAGGACCGATCCATATGTTGTCTACAAGAAACTCATTTTGAACGTAAAGATACAGCCAAACTGAAAGTGAAGGGATGGAGAACCATATTTTGTGCCAACAGAACTAAAAAAAAAAAAGCTGGATTATTCATATCACACAAATTAGATTTTAAGATAAAAACTGTAGTCAGAGATGTAGAAGGACACTATATCATTCTTAAAGGGTCTATCCAACAAGAAGATCTAACGATTGTAAATATATATGGTCCCAACATGGGAGCAGCCAACTACATAAGCCAACTGTTAACCAAAACAGATATATTGATAAGAATATATTAATTGTAGGAGACCTTAACACTCTACTCTCAGCAACAGACAGATCATCTAAGCAGAAAATCAACAAAGAAACAAGAGCTTTGGATGACACACTGGACCAGATAGACCTTATAGATATATACAGAACATTCCACCCTAATACAACAGAATACTCATTCTTCTCAAGTGTACATGGAACTTTCTCCAGAATAGACCACATACTGGGTCACAAATTAGGTCTCCACCGATAACAAAAGACTGAGATTATTCCCCGCATATTTTCAGACTACAATGCTTTGAAACTGGAATTCAATCACCAGATAAAGTTTGGAAGAAATTCAAACACTTGGAAGCTAAAGATCATCCTGCTCAAGAATGTTTGGGTCAACCAGGAAATCAAAGAAGAACTTAAGAATTCATGAAATCAATGAGAATGAAAACACATCAGCCCAAGACCTATAGGATACAGCAAAGGAGGTTCTAAGGGGGAAATACACAGCCATCCAAGCCTCACTGAAAAAAAAAAAAACAGAAAAGTCCCAAAAGCAGAAATCTTTACACCTTAAAGAACTGGAGAATCAGCAACAAATTAAGCCCAACCCATGCAAGAGAAGGAGAATAAGATTAGAGCAGAAATCAATGAATTAGAAACCAGAAATACAGTAGAACACATCAATGAAAATAAAAGCTGATTCTTTGCAAGAATTAATAAGATTAATAAACTGCTGGCCAGACTTACCCAAAAGAAAAGAGAAAGGACACAAATTAATAAAATTATGAATAAAAGGGGGGAGAGATCATGAATAAAACCAAGAAAAAGAAACAATCTTCAGAATTATTATCAACAGCTATATGCCAATAAGTTAAGCAACCTAGAAGAAACAGATTTCCTTGAAATTTCCTGGAGACATATAAACTTCCAAGACTGAAACAGGAAGAAACTGACAGCCTGAATAGACCAATAACCAGTGATGAGATTGAAGCAGTGATCAAAAGCCTCCCATAAAACAAGAGTCCAGGACCTGATAGATTCTCTGGGGAATTCTATCAAACATTCAAAGAAGAAATAATACCTAATCTCCTCAAGCTGTTTCAAATAATAGAAACAGAAGGAGAACTTCCAGACTCTTTCTGTGAGGCCAGCATTACCTTGATCCCCAAACCAGGCAAACACCCCATTAAAAAGAATTTCAGACCAATATCCCTGATGAATATGGATGCCAAGATTTGCAACAAGATCCCAGCTAAAAGGATCCAACATTAAAAAGATTATTCATCATGACCAGGTGGGATATATCCCAGGGATGTAAGGATGGTTCAACATTCACAAATCAATCAACATGATAGAATACATTAATAAAAGAAGAAAAGAGAACCACATGGTCTCTCAGTTGATGCAGAAAAAGCATTTGACAAAATACAGCATCCTTTCCTGATTAAAACTCTTCAGAGCATAGAGATAGAGGCAACATTCCTCAATTTCATAAACTCCATCTATGAAAAACCTACAGTGAATATCATTCTCAATGGAAAAAAGCTGAGATCCTTTCCCCTAAGATTAGGAACGCAACAAGGATGCCCACTCTTACCACTATTGTTCAACATAGTACTAGACGTCCTAGCAACAGCAGACTACAAAAAGAAATAAAAGCATTCAGATTGGCAAAGAATGAGTCAAACTTTCTCTCTTCACAGAGACATGATACTTTATGTGGAAAACTCAAAAGACTCCACCCCCAAATTACTAGAACTCATACAGCAATTCAGTAATGTGGCAGGATACAAAATCAATGCACAGAAATCAGTTGCTTTCTTATACACTAACAATGTAACTGTAGAAAGAGAAACTAGAGAATTGATTCCATTTACAATAGCACCAAAAAACACAAGACACCTTGGAACAAACCTAACCAAAGAGGTAAAGGGTCTATACTCTAGGAACTACAAAACATTCATGAAAGAAATTGAAGAAGACACAAAAAGGTGGAAAAACATCTTATGCTCATGGGTTAGAAGAATAAACAGTGTTAAAATATTTATGCTGCCCTAAGCAATCTATACTTTGAACGCCATCCCAATTAAAATACCAATGGCATTTTTCAAAGTGCTGGAACAAACAATCCTAAAATTTGCATGGCACTAGAAAGGACCCCAAATCTCCAAGGAAAGGTTGAAAATGAAAACGAAAGCTGGGGGCATCATGTTGCCTGATTTCAATCTATATTACAAAGTTGTGATCACCAGATAGCATGGTACTGGCACAAAAACAGACACATATGTCAATGGAACAGAAGAGAAAGCCCAGATGTGGACCCTCAACTCTTCAACAAAGCAGGAAAAAATATCCAATGGAAAAAAGACAGTCTCTTCAATAAATGGTGCTGGGAGTGTCCACAATAGCCCAACTATGGAAAGAACCTAGATGCCCATCAACAGATGAATGGATAAAGAAGATGTGGTATATATATACAATAGAATACTATGCAGCCATCAAAAGAAATGAAATCTTGCCATTTGCAATGATGTGGATGGAACTAGAGGTTATTATGCTTAGCAAAATAAGTCAATTGGAGAAAGACAACTATCATATGATCTCCTTGATATGAGGAAGTGGAGATGCAACGGGAAGGGTTTGAGGGGTAGGAAAAGAATAAATGAAACAAGATGGGATTGGGAGGGAGACAAACCATTAGAGACTCTTAATGTCACAAAACAAACTGAGGGTTGCTGGGGGCAGGGGGGTCTGGAGAGGGTGGTGGGGTTATGGACATTGGGGATGGTATGTGCTATGGTGAATGCTGTTTAGTGTATAAATCTGGCAATTAACAGACCTAGACCCCTGGGGCTAATAATACATTATATGTTTATAAAAAAATTAAAAAGTTATTAAAAAAATAAATGGTGCTGGGAAAACTGGCCATCTATATACAGAAGAATAAAACCATACATTTGCTTACACATACACAAAGATAAACTCTAAATGGATGAAAGACCTCAATGTGAGACGAGAATCCATCAAAATGCTAGAGAACATAGGCAGTAACCTCTTCTGCATTAGCCACAGCAACTTCTTTCATACATGTCTCCAAAGCCAAAGGAAACAAAAGTGAAAAATGAACTTTGGAACTTCATCAAGATAAAAAGCTTCTGCACAGGGGAGTAGCAAGATGGTGGAGGAGTAGGAGACCTAAATTTTGTCTGTTCCCAGGAATTCAGCTAGATAGCTATCAAACCATTTGGAACACCTACAAACTCAATGGGCGATTGAAGAGAATAGCACCAATTCTAGGAACAGAAAAGCTACCACTTTCTGAAATGTAGGATGTGCAAGAAGTGAATCCAAGGTGATAGACAGGAAGACAGGGGTCAGGGGAGGTCAGGGGAGGAAGCCTCTGAGGTCAGGGGAGGAAGCCTCTATCAGCTGGCTACTGACAAGTGACAGAGCAGCAGAGCACAAAATCAAAACTTTCAAGTCTGCTCTGCAGAGGGATGTCACTCCAGTGGCTAAGTGGGGATGAAACCCTCGCTGGGACAGTGTGGTCTCAGGACCCTCGGTTCATAGAAAGATAAGGGGTGCCTGAGTATAGTAGAGCTCCCATGTATCAGAGTGAGGTAGCCGGCTACAAAGACAGAGTCAAGGAATGGGCTTTCAGCTCAGGGCTGCCATAAACCATGATCCATGGCACAGTCGGACCACTATTCGGACCACATCAGGAACCCCATAAGTGGCAGATCTGAGGAGACCCCCTTCTTTCTCCACCAGGAGGAGCAGTGCAGGAGTGTTCTTCAGGGATCCTCTGGGTTTTGAGACTCTAAATGGGGCCGTGTGCCAGAGACCAAAATGATTGGTCACAGGCTGGGTTAGCTAGGAGTGCACCCAGAGACCAGGGAGACAGGTGTGATTGACTGCTTTTCTCTGAGGGCTCACTGAAGAGGGGGGCCCCAAGTTCTCAGCTCCACTGGGACCAGAGATTAGGAGGATGCCATTTGCATCCTCATCCTCAAAGCTGTCCGGAAAGTTTTAAGGGAACAATAGCTACCAAGAGCAAGCCTGAGAAGATTACTTAGCCTGGCCCCTGGTAAGAGTGGTGCAATTCCACCTCAGGCAAAGACATTTGATAATTACTGCAAAAGGCCCCTCCCCCGAAGATCAGCAAGAACATCCAGCCAAGACAAAGTTTACTAATCAATGAGAACTGCAAAACACCAGTGATAGGGGAATACAGCACACAGAATTCATGGCTTTTCCCCTCATGATTCTTATATCTTTCAAAGTTAAATTTTAAAAATTTTTGTTAATTTTTTCGATTTTTCTTTTCTGAATTTTTTCTCTTTCCTATTTTAACCTACAACTTATCAATACATTTTGAAAATCTATTTTATTTTCATCTTTACAGTCATATTCCATCATATATATATATATATATATATATATATATATATATATATGACACAAAGGTAGTCCTAAGAGGAAAGTATATAGCAATACAAGCCTTTCTCAAATGTCTGATATCTCAGATTATATATATATATATATATATATATATATACATATATATATATATTCTATAAAAGAATATATATATATTCTTTTCTTTAAAATTTAGGGAGGCAGTTTCTTCTAACAGGCCAAAATACACCCAAAATCAAGTGTGTGGCTCTGTTCTATTCACCAGTCTAATCATATTTTTGTCCTTTCTTCTCTCCCCAGTTTCAGGTCTCTTCTGATTTGGTTAGTGTATATTTTTTGGGGGGGGGCGGTCATTGTTACCCTTTTAGCGTTTTGTTCTCTCATTCCTCTATTCTTTTCTGGACAAAATGAGAAGGCAGAAAAACCTCACCTCAAAAAAAATGAATGAGAGGCAGTACTGACTGCTGGGGTTATAATCAATATGGACATTAGTAAGATGTCAGACCTAGTATTCAGAATGATGATTATAAAAATGCTAGTTGGGCTTGAAAAAAGCACAGAAGATACTAGAGAATCCCTTTCTGGATAAATAAAAGAACTAAAATCTAAGTTGAAATAAAGATATTAATAAAGTGCATTAAAAAATGGAAGCTCTTACTACTAGAATAAATGAGGTATTAGAAAGAATTAGTGATATAGAAGACCAAATGATGGAGAATAAAGAAGCTGAGAAAAAGAAAGATAACTCCTGGATCATGAGAAGAGAATTTGAGAGATAAATGATACCATAAGATGGAACAATATTAGAATAATTGGGATTGCCAAAGAAGAAGAAAGAGAGAGGGGCAGAAGGTATATTGGAGCAAATTATAGCAGAGAACTTCACTAGTCTGGGGAAGGAAACAGGTATTAAAATCCAGGAGGCACAGAGAACCCCCCTCAAACTCAATAAAAATAGGTCCATACCCCATTATCTAATAGTAAAATGTACACATCTCAGAGACAGAGAATTCTGAAAGCAACCTACAATGGCAGAAATATTAGATTGGCAGCAGACCTGTCCACAGAGACCTGGCAGGTCAGAATGAATTGGCTTGATATATTCAGAGCACTAAACGAGAAAAATATGCAGCCAAGAATACTATATCAACCTAGGCTGTCATTGAAAATAGAATGAGAAATAAAAAGCTTTCAGAACAAACAAAAACTAAAAGAATTTGCAAACACGAAACCAGCCCTACAGGAAATATTGAAAGGGGTCCTCTAAGGAAAGAGGAGCCTAAAAGTAACAAACCAGAAAGGAACAGTGACAATAACAGTAAAAGTCACCTTACAGGCAATACAATGGCAGTAAATTCATATCTTTCAATCCTTACCCCAAAAGTAAGTGGCCTAAATGCCTCAATCAAAAGACAGAGGGTATCAGAATGGAAAAAAACAAAACAAAAGAAAAAAACAAGACCCATTGATATGCTGTCTGCAAGAGAGTCGTTTTAGACTCAAAGACACCTCCAGATTTAAAGTGAGGGGTGGAAAACAATTTACCATGCTAATGGACATTAAAAAGAAGCTGGGGTGACAATTCTTTTATCAGAAAAATTATATTTTAAGCCAAAGATTATAATCTATAGTCATACTTAAAGGGTATAGGACACTATATCACTATAGTCATATAAGTCATACTTAAAGGGTATAGGATACTATATCATACTTAAAGGGTCTGTCCAAAAGGAAGATCTAACAATTTTAAATATCTATGCCCCTAACATGGGAACAGCCAATTATATAAACCAATTAATAACAAAATCAAAGAAACACATCAACAATAATATAATAATAGTAGGGGACTTTAACACTCCCTCGCTTAAATGGACAGATCATGTAAGCAAAAGATCAACAAGGAAATAAAGGCTTTAAATGACACACCACACCAGATGGACATCAAAGTTATGTTCAGAACATTCTATCCCAAAACAACAGAATACACATTCTTCTCTAATGCACATGGAACATTCTCCAGAAGAGATCACATCCTGGGTCACAAATCAACTGGTACCAAAAGATTGGGATCATTCCCTGCATATTTTGAGACCATAATGCTTTGAAACTACAAATCAACCACAAGAGGAAAGTTGGAAAGAACTCAAATACATAGAGGCCAAAGAACACCCTATTAAAGAATGACTGGGTCAACCAGGAAATTAAAGAAGAATTTAAAAAATTCATGGAAACAAATGATAATGAAAACACAACTGTTCAAAATCTTTGGGATGCAGCAAAGTTAGTCTTAAGAGGAAAGCATATAGCCATACAGCCTTTCTCAAGAAACAAGAAAGGTTTCAAATACACAACCTAACCCTATACCTAAAGGAGCTTCAGAAACAACAGCAAATATAGCCTAACCCAGCAGAAAAGAAATAATAAAGATCAAAGCAGAAATCAGTGAAATGGAAACCAAAGAACAGTAGAACAGATAAACAAAAGTAGGATCTGGTTCTTTGAAAGAATTACTAAGACTGATAAACCCCTCGCCAGACTAATCAAAAAGAAAAGAGAAAGGACCCAATAATAAAAACATGAATGAAAGGAGGAATCACAAGCAACACCAAAGAAATATAAACAATTAAAAGAACATTTTAAAAGCAAACATATGCCAGAAAATTAGACAATCTGGAAGAAATGGATGTATTCCTAGAGACATATAAACTGCCAAAACTGATTCAGGAAGAAATAGAAAACCTGAACAAACCCATAACCAGTAAGGAGATTGAAGCAGTCATCAAAAATCTCCCAACAAACAAGAGCCCAGGGCCAAATGGCTTCCCAGGGCAATTCTATCAAACATTTTAAGAAAAATTAATATCTGCTTTCCTGAAACTCTTCCAAAAATAGAAATGGAAGGAAAACTTCCAAAATCATCTTATGAGGCCATTGTTACCTTGATCCCAAAACTAGACAAAGACCCCATCAAAAAGGAGAATTGCAGAACAATATCCCAGATGAACATGGATGCCAAAATTCTCACCAAAATACTAGCTGATAGGATCCAAAAGCCCATTAAAGGGATTATTCCCCACAACCAAGAGGGATTTATTCGTGGGCTGCAAGGTTGGTTCAACATCTGCAAATCAATCAATGTGATACAATATATTAATAAAAGAGAACAAGAACCATATGATACTTTTGATAGATGCAGAAAGAGCATTTGACAAAATAAAGCATCCTTTCTTGATGAAAACTTCACAGTGCAGAGATAGAGGGTACATACCTCAATATCATAAAAGGAATCTATGAAAAACCCATAGCAAATATCATTCTCAATGGGGAAAAATTGAGAGCTTTTCCCCTAAGGTCACGAATTATGGCAGAGATGTCCATTATCACCACTGCTATTCAACGTAGTACTAGAAGTCCTAGCCTTGGCAATCAGACAACAAAAAGAAATAAAAGGCAACCAAATCAACAAATAAGAAGTCAAACTCTCACTCTTTGCAGATGATATGATACTTTATGTGGCAAACCCAAAAGACTCCACTCCAAAACTGCTGAACTCATACAGGAATTCAGTAAAGTGTCAGGGTATAAAATCAATGCACAGAAATCAGTTGCATTTCTATACACCAACAATAAAACAGAAGAAAGAGAATTTAAGGAGTTGATCCTATTTACAATTTCACCCAAACCATAAGACACTTAGGAGTAAACCTAACCAAAGAGGCAAAGAATCTCTACTCATAAAACTATAGAAGACCTCAATGTGAGACAGGAATCCATCAGAATCCTAGAGGAGAACATAGGTAGTAACCTCTTCGATATCAGCCACAGCAACTTCTTTCAAGATATGTCTCCAAAGGCAAAGGAAACAAAAGCAAAAATGAACTTTTGGGACTTCATCAAGATCAAAAGCTTCTGCACAGCAAAGGAAACAGTCAACAAAACAAAAGGCAACCCACAGAATGGGAGAAGATATTTGCAAATGACAGTACAGACAAAAGGTTGATATCCAGGATCTATAAAGAACCCCTCAAACTCAACACACACAAAACAGATAATCATATCAAAAAATGGGCGGAAGATATGAACAGACACTTCTCCAATGAAGACATACAAATGGCTATCAGACACATGAAAAAATGTTCATCATCACTAGCCATCAGGGAGATTCAAATTAAAACCACATTGAGATACCA
This sequence comes from Meles meles, assembly GCF_922984935.1. NCBI lineage: Eukaryota > Metazoa > Chordata > Mammalia > Carnivora > Mustelidae > Meles > Meles meles. The sequence continues at coordinate 55,159,200 of NC_060071.1, forward strand.
CATGAAACCAGTTAGAATGGCCAAAATTAGCAAGACAGGAAACAACGTGTGTTGGAGAGGACGTGGAGAAGGGGGAACCCTCTTACACTCTTGGTGGGAATGCAAGTTAGTGCAGCCACTTTGGAGAACAGTGTGGAGATTCCTCAAGAAATTAAGAATAGAGCTTCCCTATGACCCTGCAATTGCACTGCTGGGTATTTACCCCAAAGATACAGATGTAGTGAAAAGAAGGGCCATCTGTACCCCAATGTTTATAGCAGCAATGACCACGGTCGCCAAACTGTGGAAAGAACCAAGATGCCCTTCAACGGATGAATGGATAAGGAAGATGTGGTCCATATACACAATGGAGTATTATGCCTCCATCAGAAAGGATGAATACCCAACCTTTGTAGCAACATGGACGGGACTGGAAGAGATGTGCTGAGCGAAATAAGTCAAGCAGAGAGAGTCAAGTATCATATGGTCTCACTTATTTGTGGAGCATAACAAAGAACACAGAGGACATGGGGAGATGGAGAGGAGAGGGAGTTGAGGGAAACTGGAAGGGGAGATGAACCATGAGAGACTGTGGACTCTGAAAAACAACCAGAGGATTTTGAAGGGGTAGGGGGTGGGAGGTTGAGGAACCAGGTGGTGGGTAATAGGGAGGGCACGTACTGCATGGAGCACTGGGTGTGGTGCAAAAAGAATGAACACTGTTACGCTGAAAATAAACAAAGAAAAAAAATAACTATAGAATACTCATGAAAGACTTTGAGGAAGACACAAAGAATTGGAAACACGTTCCATGTTCATGGATTGGAAGAACAAATACTGTGAAAACATCTATGCTACCTAGAACAATCTACACATTAAACACAATCTCTATCAAAATACCATTAAATTTTTTCAAAGTAATGGAACAAATAATCCTAAAACTTATATAAAACCAGAAAAGACCTCAGATAGCCAGAGGAATGTTGAAAAAGTAAACCAATCTTGGCAACATCACAATTCCAGACTTCAAAGCTGTAATCATCAAGACAGTATGGTATTGGCACAAAAACTGACACATAGATCCATGGAACAGAACAGAAATTCCAGAAATGGACCCTCAACTCTATGGTCAACTATTCTTTGACAAAGCAGGAAAGAATGTTCAATGGAAAAAAAAGGCAGTCTCTTCAACAAATGGTGTTGGGAAAATTGGACAGCCACATGCAGAAGAATAAAACTGGACCATTTCCTTACACCATACACATTAATAGACTCAAAAGGGATGAAAGACCTCAACATGAGACAGTAATCCACCAAAATCCTAGAGAAGAACACAGGCAGCAACCTCTTTGACTTCAGCCATAGCAACTTCTAGAAACATCACCAAAGGCGAAGGAAGCAAGGGTAAAAATGCACTATTGGAACTTCAAGATCAAAATGTTTTGCACAGCAAAGGAAATAGTCAACAAAACTGAAAGGCAACTGACAGAATGAGAGAAGATATTTGCAAATGACATATCAGAGAAAGGTCTAGTATCCAAAATCTATAAAGAACTTACCAAACTCAACACCCAAAGAACAAATAATCCAATCAAGAAATGGGCAGAAGACATGAAAAGACATTTCTGCAAAGAATATATCCAAATGGCCAACAGACACATGAAAAAGTGCTCCACATCACTCAGCATCAGAGAAATACAAATCAAAACCACAGTGAGACACCACCTCACACCAGTCAGAATGGCTAAAATTAAGAAGTCAGGAAATGACAGGTGTTGGCGAGGATGCAGAGAAAGGGGAACCTTCTTACACTATTTGTGGGAATGCAAGCTGATGCAGCCACTCTGGAAAACAGTTCCTCAAAATGTTGAAAATAGAGCTACCCTATGACCCAGCAATTGCACTATTGTGTTTTTACCCTAAATATACAAATGTAATGATTCAAAGGGGCATGTGCACCCGAATGTTTACAGCAGCAATGTCCATAATAGACAAACTATGGAAATTGAAAACAATTAAATGGAAAGATATTCCATGGTCATAGATCAGAAGAATTAATATTGTTAAAATATCCATACTCCCCCAATGCAATCTATAGATTGCTTTGCAATCTCTATCACAATAGTAACAAGATTTTTCATAGAACTAGAACAAGGAATACCAAAATTTGTATGGAACCACAAGGAACCTGGAATAGAAAAAACGGTCTTAAGAAAAAATAACAAAGCTAAAGGTATTTCAATCCCAGACTTCAATATATGCTACAAAGTGGTAGCAATGAAAACAGTACAGTACTTTTTAGGTAGGAAGCTAGGCATGAGCAATAGACAATGTACTGTAGATGTCCTGACCAAGAGCCTCAACAGAGGACTGCCCAAAGAATACCCCATTCCACCCATGTAGCAGTAGGTTTGCAGTTACAATATCCTAGCAGAAAAGGAGTTAAATTTGTTGGGCTAATTACACTTGGGTAGAAAGCAGCCTCTTGTCCTTATTGGACCTATGTCTCTAGAAGGAAATAATGTGATTTCTTACTCTGCGCAGGCATTTTGAATACATCTTGGGAAAGGACAGACATAGCTAATTATTACATAATCCATTCCTCTCACTCAAATGCTGTGACCCTAGGACTCACCCAAAAGAAAACAATTGATATAAACTCACACCCAGAGTTTCCAGGACTTTTGTCTCTCTTGATTCGCACTCTTCCCTTTAAGTATACTTTTTTTTTTTTAATAAACATATAATGTATTTTTATTCCCAAGGGCACAGGTCTGCGAATCACCAGGTTTACACACTTCACAGCACTCACGATAGCACATACCCTCCCCAATGTCCATAACTCCCTCCCCCTCTCCCAACCCCACCTCCCCCCAGCAACCCCCAGTTTGTTTTGTGAGATTAAGAGTTATTTATGGTTTGTCTCCCTCCCAATCCCATCTTCTTTCATTTATTCTTCTCCTATCCCCTTAACCCCCCATGTTGCATCTCCACGTCCTCATGTCAGGGAGATCATATGATAGTTGTTTTTCTCCGATTGACTTATTTCACTAAGCATGATACCCTCTAGGTCTATCCATGTCGTCGCAAATGGCAAGATTTCTTTTCTTTTGATGGCTGCATAGTATTCCATTGTGTATATATACCACATCTTCTTTATCCATTCATCTGTTGATGGACATCTAGGTTCTTTAAGTATACTTTAATAAAACTGCTCTGCTTTACTTTTGTTTCATTTTACTTTTGTTTCTTTGCTGTGGCAGTGAAAAGAACCAAGGCTTCTTTCCTTTTCTATCTAAATCTCAGTAATAGTACTCTCAAAAACAGACACAAAGATCAATGGAAGAAAATAGCACTGAAATAAACCCACACTTATATGGTCAATTTATGGCAAAGATAAGCAAGAATATACAATGGGGAAAAGAGAGTCCCTTCAACAAATGGTCCTGGGAATACTGAACAGTTACATGCAAAAGAAAGAAACTGAACCACTCTTTTTACACCACATGCAAAATAAACACAAAATGGATTAAAAACCTGTATATGAAACTTGAAACTATGAAACTCCTAGAAGAAATCATAAGTAGTAATTTCTTTTTTATCTGCCACAGAAACATTTCCCAAGCATGCCTTCTCAAGCAAGTGAAACAAAAGCAAAAATAAACCTCTGGGACTATATCAAAATGAAAAGCTTTTGCACAGTGAAGGAAACCATGAACAAAATAAAGCTGAATAGGAGAATATATTTTTAAATGATGTATCTGATCAGGGGTTAACATCCAAAATATGAAAAGAACTTACAGAACTTAATATCAAAAAACAACACTCTGATAAAGTAACGGGCAGAGAATCTGATCAGATATTTTCCCAAAGATATACAGGTGGCCAACAGACATACGAAAAGATGCTCAACATCTCTAAACATCAGGGAAATGCAAATCAAAACCTCAATGAGGTATCCGCTCACACTTGTCAGAATGGCTAATATCAAAAACAAAAACAAGTACTGGTGAAGATATGGAGAAAGGGGAACCCTCATGCATTGCTGGTGGGAATGAAAAGGTGCCATCACTGTGGACATCAGTATGGAGTTTCCTCAAAAAATGAAAAACAGAAACACCATATAATCCAGTAATTTCATTATTGGATATTTAACTAATGAAAACAAAAATACTAATTTTCAAAGACATATTCACCCCTATGTTTCTTGCAGCATTATTTACAATAGCTAAGATTGGAAGTTACCTAAGTTTCCACAGATAGATAAGTCAATAAAAAAGCAGTATATATATATATATATATATATATATATATATATAGCAGTATATATATATACATATATATGTAATTGGTATATTTTGCATACATACATATATATATATACACACGATAAAATATTATTCAGTATAAAAGAATGAAATCTTGCCAATAGCAATGGCATGGATACAGCTAGAGAGTATAATGCTAAATGACATGTCAGTCAGAGAAAGGCAAATACCATATGACTGCACTCATTGTGGAATTTAAGAAATAAACAAAGAAACAGAAAAAAGGGACAAAACAGACTCATATACAGAGAACAAACTGGTGGTTGCTAGAGGGAAGGTGAGTAGGGGAACAGGTGAAATAGATAAAAGGGAGTAAGAGGCACAAATTTTCAGTACAAAATAAAGTCAGAGATAAAAGTACAGAATAGGGAATACAGTTAATAACGTTGTAATATGTTGTTTGGCTGATGGTGACTACATTTGCCATTGTAAGCACTGAGTGTGTATAGAATTGTTCAATATTTATGTTGTACATATGAAACCAGTAGAATGCTCTGTGCTATTTATACTTCAATATAACAGTTTTCTTGTTGAGCAATATTGTATTTTTCCTTCCAATAACACAGCATGTATTTCAATTTTTTTCCTTTTGTAGAGTATTACAGCTTGTCACATATATCCAACACATTTAAGATTAAGATTATTCCTATTTATGTATTCGGTTGCTTATCTGAAAAGGTTTTTTTTTTTTACTATATATTTTAGCAGGTTAATGTTGGTTTATAAGTAAGCTCATGGTTTTATTTGCTTCTTTTGTAAACAAAATTTTCTAGTTTTGCTTTCTAAAATTCTACTTTATAAATTATCTTAAAGCAAAATTGATTTTGGTTTCTTTTGGCAGTGGTATGCATTTTAATACATGTATATACATTTGTGTAACTTCCGCTACAACCAAGATACAGAACAGCTGTTTAATGTTCCCACACTCCTTCATAACTCTGTTTCTGAATTATCTTTTATTTCTACTACTTCTTTTGTTAATTCTCTTGCCTTTCCAGGAGAACTCTAGTAGTCTGTATACACTTACCTTTTGTTTTAAAGTGGGCAAATACTTAATTTACTGAATTTTTGCAACTGCTTTTGGGTTGGTTGGCCTTTTTTTTCTTTTATTTCCTTTCTTTCTTTTTACAGAAGAGAAACTTTAAAAATCTTCAAAACAAAGTTGTTTGTTTTATTATTATTATTTTATTATTTTTTTTTAATTTTTTATTTCTTTGACAGAGAGAAATCACAACTAGGCAGAGAGGCAGGCAGAGAGAGAGGAGGAAGCAGGCTCCCTGCCAAGCAGAGAGCCCGATGCGGGGCTCGATCCCAGGACCCTGGGACCATGACCTGAGCTGAAGGCAGAGGCTTTAACCCACTGAGCCACCCAGGCGCCCCTGTTTTATTATTTTAAAGCCTGTAAGAAATATGGTCAGCTAGGGAAGATTTTCTTGGGCTCTACTGCTAGTCTTGTGGGGAATGTAGGATAGGTATTGTAGTTGTGAAGAGTTCAAATTACTGAGATATTTGAGGAGAAAGTTGTGTTTGGAGAGCATTCCACAGATGAATGACTGACCTTCAAGAAAATATGGCAAGACCCTCAGTTATGGTTTCAGGTTGAGAGTCTACATTTAGAATCTTTCTGAATTATGTGTCACGGACATTTAAAAAACTAGTCAATTAGAATCACTTCTGCTATTTACTCTATATTCACCACTTTCTCTGTGCCAGATATTGTGCTAAATGCTTTACATTTGTTTGTATAATATAATTAATACACCATTCCTCTAGGGCACTTGCAAGTACCTGTCTTCACTTCTTTTGCACTTTGGGCTTCCTAACTTCTCCTTTCCCAGATTTCACCTGCTGGTACCTACTAGCTTGTACTTATTTTTAGTGTCCTGTCAAAAACTTCAATACATGATTATTTTGCTATATGATTCTTCCAGTAAGCAAGATTTCTTTCAGTGACAAAGTACCTTAGTCTACAAGAGTAATTTTCCAACTTTGAGACAATGAACACTGGGGCATAAATGTGGGAATACTTCCAAATTCAAAGGAGCAATTTTTGCTCCTAAATGCTCCTTCAGACTGCTCAAAGGTGTCTTTCTCCTAGGCCAGTCCCAGTTGTACTCTTTTTCTAATGAACACGGCTTCATCATGAGCATGAGTGTGTGTATCCTCACTTTAAATAGCAAAGACATACTCCACAATTCTTGCAACTTTGGGAAAAGTCAGCTCAACATTTTAATAACTCCCACTGCAAGCAGACAGGAGTATCCAGTCCCTCAGCTCCTAAATGTTGCCGCTTTCTAGAGGCTTTTATACCAGGACTGGGAAAAACATATATCTATACTCCAGGCTTCTGATGCTTACTAAGGACCATGGTGATTTCAGTAGGCTTCTGAATCTTGAAGGATGCAGTATTTTGATTCCTGATGTACAGCTGGTAGGATAAAAGCTGGAAATAATATTAAGGATTTTGAGAAGCAGTTGTGGTTTATGTTCGTTAGGTGGCAAGAACAATTCATTTAATAATTCTATAAAGCAAATATAATGGATGTGTAATGAAAGAAATATATAACTTGAAGACATAAAAATGGATGATTTCATTAAAAAGGTTTTAGAGATGCCCTTCTGGAGATAAAAGGAGAAAAAACCTGGTAACTCTTTATTCACTTATAATGAATACACAATATATTCATAGTGTGTGTGTGTGTGTATACATATATATGTGTGTGTGTGTATGTGTGTGTGTGTGTGTGTATATCTAATTAGGTATAATAACTTGCATTCTCCTTACTAATAACATTATTAAGTTAGGAAAATAGAACAAATATTCAAAAGAGTGAGGCTGAGATTTTTAATATATCAAGATACTCATAATTTTCATTTGGAAAGAAGAAATTTAACTTCAAAAAGATGAAATGATTTTATAAGCATATATCTTTTTCTAAATCCCTGAATTAAAACTAGATTTGAATATTTTTACTGCAATTATTATGATTATTAATGAAATAAAACGAGCTGATTACTTCCAAACAGTATTCTTAAATTTGGATTTTGAAACCTAGAGAGTTCTTGAACGTTGTCCAGGGGATATAAGGGCTTTATACAGGGTATCTAATTTAATTCTCTCAGGTAAGACATTAAATCTTACAGAGGCTACTCATGTACAATCAAGGTCATATAGCAGGTTAAGAACACCTTAACCCTTTTAACTATTTTGCCACAGTTCAGTTGTCAGATTTCTGGAATATTGTTCTCTGATAAATTTTACAAATATTTATCAATATTGAAGGAACAATGTGAGTTATGTGCAAATAAATGAGGATGAAGCCAAATTTTTCTCTAATGGGAAAACAGGTGGTTACTTATATGAAAAATATCATAGAAGGTATTTGTAGCACTTAAAATGTGTTGCAAATAAAAAACTTTTTCAATTTTTTTCAATTTTGAAAAATGAGTCTGAGCCCTTAAAATTATCTTTTTCTTCCCCCAGTGACTCCTGTGTCACTTTGAAATAGTATCAACTAAGTGGGTTTTTGTTTTTTGTTTTGAGCATCTTATATTCTTATATTCTGATATTACAAGAGGTCTAATATTCATCTTGTATATTTTCTGGCTCAGTTCTAGAACCTATTTTTTTTCTAGTCAAAAAAATATCTTTGTTGGAATAGCATGAGATGTAAAGGAGGGATATTCTCTCTTTTTTAAATGTTTCAAGTCGAGAATAATTCATGTTTTAGGTATACCTTTCAGTTATCAATAGTTTTATGGAATTAAGAAATTATATATTATATATTAAAAATAATACTTATCAATAGTGATAAAACAGTTTGAAAACTTTCAAGTGCAGTAAGAATGGAACTGGATTTTTCTGAAGCTGAGAAAACTGGAGACCACTAAAAGAATCACTTATTAGCCTCTTAGGATACTTAAGAGGTCTTCTGAAATTAAGTTAAACTATTAGTTACATCCAGTGTTCAATAATAATGGATTTTACATAATTATATTTTATTATTGTAAGTTTAACAGAAAATTTGGAGATTTCAACCCTCATTTAAACTTTTATATACCTGACTTATTAGGTAGAGCGCACTAACTTAGTGTAATCTTACTCTGTAAACATGGATTATGTAACTCCTTAATCAGTATTCAGAATGGGAATATTATTGTATGGGTATATGACAAGTATAATCCAAAAATGTACTGATGTTGGTCAAAACCAAGAAGTTGTCCATTCGAAGTGCTGACAGCAATTGTTAAGTTTGTTCCAAAAGGACACATCTTTACTGAGATAGTTGTTAGTTGGCTTTTAGGTAATTAGTGTTCTGATGAATCATTAATTGATATCATAACTCCTTCATATGTAATTGTAAAAATGTCACAATTTCTGCCTATGTCATTTTGTCTTATTTTTGTCATTACAGAACAGTCTGCAGATCGATGGAGGGGTTCAACCATTCTGGAGTGTCTGAATTTGTGTTACTTGGACTTACTGATTCTCCTGAGCTCCAGACTTTTTTCTTTGTAATATTTTCTGTTTTCTATTTGATAACTATGTTGGGCAACAGCCTGATTTTGCTCACGGTTCTATCTACCCCACACCTTCACTCTCCCATGTATTTCCTCCTTAGCAATCTGTCTCTCATTGACATGTGCCTGTCCTCCTTTGCTACTCCAAAGATGATCATGGACTTCTTTGCTGAGCGTAAGACCATCTCCTTTGAGGGCTGCATTTCTCAGATCTTCTTCTTGCACCTTTTCACTGGGACTGAGATTGTGCTGCTGATCTCCATGTCTTTTGACAGGTACATTGCCATATGCAAACCTCTACATTATTCAACAATAATGAGCCAAAGAGTGTGTGCTGGGCTTGTGGTAACCTCCTGGACAGTGGGCTTTCTGCATACAATGAGTCAGTTAGCTTTTACCCTCTATTTACCCTTCTGTGGTCCCAATGTTGTAGACAGTTTCTTCTGTGATCTTCCTTTGGTCATCCAGCTGGCCTGTATAGATATATATGTTCTTGGAATCTTCATGATCTCTACCAGTGGTGTGATTGCTCTTGTAAGTTTTCTGCTTTTGCTCACCTCCTATATCATTGTTCTTGTCACAATCAAGGACCGCTCCTCTACAGGGACATCTAAGGCTCTTTCTACCTGCACGGCACATTTTATAGTTGTGTTTATGTTCTTTGGGCCTTGCATCTTTATCTATGTGTGGCCTTTTACCAACTTCCTGGTAGACAAAGTTCTGTCTGTTTTCTATACCATCTTCACCCCCTTTCTGAATCCACTTATCTATACCTTGAGAAATCAGGAAGTGAAGACTGCTGTGAAGAAGAAACTAAGTAATCAAAACTTGAATCTTGGGAAAACTACTCCAAGATACCCAGTGCAATGAATCTCCTGTCTGAGGTATACATCATCAGTTTTTGTCCTTATAGCAATAGAAAATTAAACTTAGAACTTCAAGTCCTTTAATCTAAATCCACAAAAGTAAGAAGCTGGGGTTGAGAGATATGAAATATCTTGCCTAAAAGTGAAATGTTTGCAAGCCTTTTGAGATCATAGATACCTTTTGAAAATCTGTTGAAATCTATAGGTTAATTTCATAAAGAAATGCATATATCATTAAAACATAAACTCAGGGCTTCATATATCCCTGAGTCCTATCAGCATACCTCAGTCAGCTTAGAGAAGCCTGAAATAAAATAGTGTTCTTTTGTCTTCTAACCCAGGACATTCCCACTCTGTGGCAGCCTTGTGGCACCCATGGTGTCCACTTGCAGAACTTTGATTAGAAGTGTTGGGCGTACTCGGAACACTGCATCAAAAACTAATGATGTATTTTATGGTGACTAACATAACACAATAAAAAAAAGAGTGTTGGGCATAACAAGTTTTTTTCCCCCATAGCATTGGGAATATTTTTGTGGGGAAATTCATATTGTGAAGAGATTCTTCTGAATAAAGCTGAACAATCCTGATTTATTACATCCAACTGTTTGAGTTCTGAGTCAGCTTTGAACAAAACAGAACAGTTTGGAGGATCTGAAATTTAACAATATGGTTTTTTAAGAAGTGTACAAATCACTACCACACTTGATATTTAATATAACAAATAACTGATTAAATGGCCATCTGTGAAGTTTAAACCATAGAAAGTAAACCACTCAAATCTCATAAACTTCTAAAACCTGGCTGAACATCAGAAATATGATGAACTCATTTAATAGCAAGACTAACTGTTTGGAAAATTAACTACTTAATTCATGACAAGTTTGTCATTCCCAAAATAAAATATTCCAAAATATTATTAGTCTTAGTATGAGTTTTGTTCCTCATTTTCAATATAATGTAGCCTATAGGAAGAAGAGATGAAACTAATTTAAAAAAAACATAGCACAATTCTCCCTATTCTGATTTATTACTGATTTTGTTAAAGATATTTTTTATTACAAGATAGTCTTTGGAAATCAGCTGACCAAATAATTTCCCTAACTACTGATGAAAAACTAAGATGCAGAGAATTCACAAAGTTGGCTGAAGACTGAATCACTGTCAGAGGCAAAGATCATTTCTCTAAAAATATATGGATCTCAGAATTAAATTTTGGATATGTCATTTTCTAGTTGTGTTATCCTAGGATATTCACTTTATCTCTCTACCAGTTGTAATTTCTATTGTGAAGATAATAAAACTAGATTGTTTGTTGTGACTTCTACGGAAACTGGCAGAAGAGACTCTAAAAAATATAATTTCCTTTTCCCTTCCCATCTGCACAGACTCCAAATGAAAATGCATCTTATTCATAAGTAGTATGCCTTTAAAGAATAACCTCATTCAGGTGAAACCAGTAGCTCACAAACTCTTGATATTCTAGTTTTAAGATGTCTCTTTGATTGTGGCTTCTTAAGACATATGGCAGAAAAGCAAAGGAACACTTTCCAATTTTCCATTGCTAACATGGAGGGTAGTTAGAAAAAATTAGATTAGATTGTCAGATAATTTGTGATTTTTATGAATAACAACATACTGATAGGCTGTATCTCTTTGAACTGACTTAAGTATATGAAAATAGTTTAGGAAACAATCTGTTATGATGGATTTAGACAGTTTGGCTTTAATAGTATTAATAGATTCTTACATTTATTCTCAGTTTTTAAGGTTTCAATATGCTTTAACACAATCTCCAAGCCAAATATTTAATATCTGAAGTTAAATAATTTTGCAGAAGTTTATGAAGAAAGGTAGTGTTGAAGTTAGGTATAAAACCATACTCTGTGGTGACTAACATAACATAAAAAAAAAAAAAATTCGAGTTTAAAATACCAGTTTATTTTTAACCAAATCATAAACTCTTCCTTCTTGCCTCAGAGTCAATCAGAGAAATGAGAAAAATTTAAGGTAAAAATGTCCTTTGTCTCAATTCCATTCTTCAGTAAAAATTATCATCTTTGTTCCGATCTTTTAATTTTTATTTTATTTAAATTCAAGGTAGTTAACATATAATGAATTATTAGTTTCAGGGGTAGAATTTAGTGATTCATCAGTTGCATATAATGCCCAGTGCCCTCCTTAATGCCCATTACTCAATTACCTCATTACTCCACCCACCTTTCCTCCAGCAACCCTCAGTTTGTTTTCTATAATTAAGAGTTTCTTACGGTTTGTCTCCCTCTCCAATTTTATCTTATTTTTCCTTCCCTTCTCCTGTGTTCATCAGTTTTGTTTCCTAAATTCCACATGAGTGAAATCATATGGTATTTGTCTTTCTCTTATTTCACTTAGCACAATACAATCCAGTTCCATCCACCTCGTGGCAAATGGCAAGATATCATTTTTTTGGTGGCTGAATAGTATTCCCTTGTGTATGTGTGTGTGTGTGTGTGTGTGTGTGTACACACACATACCACATCTTCTTTATCTATTCATCTGTCAATGGACATCTGGGCTCTTTCCATGTTTGGTTATTGTGGACATTGCTGCTATAAACATTGGGATGCATATGCCCCTTCAAATTACCATGATTATAACCTTTGTTAAATACTTAGTAGTGCAATTGCTGGGTCATAGGGTAGCTCTATTTTAACTTTATGAGGAACCTCCACATCTTTGTTTTTAAATATAAATCCTGCTTCTGAAAAATCTTTAGTTCAATAACTATTCATTGAGCACCTACTCTGTTTAAGGTCTTTTCTGGGTGCTTGTGATTCATTAATCTATAAGATCTGTTTATCTGTTTTTAAGAAACATATATCTAGCAATTAGATGGGACCAGTCTGTTGTAGGTGGAATTCCAGTCTCACCACTTTCTTTTCTTTTTTTTTTTTTTTCTAAATTTATTTATTTGACACAGAGAGATCACAAGTAGGCAGAGTGGCAGGCAGAGAGAGAGGGGGAAGCAGGCTTCCCGCTAAGTACAGAGCCCAATGTAGGGCTTGATCCCAGGACCCTGAGATCATGACCTGGTCTGAAGGCAGAGGCTTAACCCACTGAGCCACCCAGGCACCCCTCACCACTTTCTTATGTAGAACTTTGTGCATATATTCTTAATGTTTCTAACTCTGTTTTTTTTCACCTATAAATTGTGGACTTAGTATTTAACCGCTAGGAATGTCATAAAAATTAAACAAAAAACATGTAATAAACAGTGCTTGGCACTCATTAAAGGTTTAATGAATGCTAACTAATAATAATATTATTGTTGCCAATTGTGTTAGACATGCATAAATGACATGGTAAATGGAATGGATATAGATATGCTTACTTAAACTTCAAGAACATGGTTGTAGACTATTAGGATGTGTCAATTTACCTAAAATTAACTAATTTTAGAATACTGGATTTGTGCCAATTATTAATCTTTGGTGCACTGATGTAGTTAATATTGTCTTTTGTAGGTCTGTGTTTTTCAAAGGAAGCATTACATTTTAGAAATCTTTTATTCATTTTTGTAGAAATATATACCAAGATGGCATGAAGGGGGAAAATAATAAATGTTCTATGAGTCAGTGTCTTGTTTTATCACAATGTTTTAAGTAAAATTTATATGATTAAAAAGTGTTAAAATATTGTTCATGTATTTTGTCATTTTGTCTTTTACCGATTCAAAAGATAGTAGTGAAATGCTTAAAATTCTGATGTAACTAGATTTATTACAAATATTAACCAGTAATGAATGGTCACAATTACTTATTCACTTTATATTTAGCACATTAATAAGGTTACAACTATAGGCAGAAAGATTCTCCCCACATTTTGAAAATATAAGGGAATAGCTTATTTGGAGACTTGGTAGAAGTATTGTTTAAGAAACTATTAAAATTGGAACCATGAAATTATAGAATCAAGTCAGACATTTCATCTGGCTAAGATATCCCTGACGCTGTAGGATAAATATCTAATTTCTACCGGGTGTTTATGTGGTAAAACTCTTTCCTGGGCAACCAGTTAAACCCCACACTATCTACATATCACATTGTGATAAATATAATTCAATGTAATCAGCTTTCTTTACACTCCTAAGTATTTTAGTTTGTCAATTTGCAATATTATTCTAAAGAGGCTTTGAGCTTCACTGAAGCTCAGAGGTAGGGTCTGTGGTACACACAAGACTAAGAACTCTTGGAGTGGGGACTATGAATATCACCACTGAAACCTGGTTGTCTGATTTGAATGCAGCTCTATACCACTTTCTGAACTTCTGGTTTGGGATAAGTTTGTCAATTTCTTTTTTTTTTTTTAGTTTGCCTATTTTTTTTTCCATTTTATTTATTTTCTCAGCGTAACAGTATTCATTGTTTTTGCACAACACCCAGTGCTCCATGCAAAACGTGCCCTCCCTATTACCCACCACCTCTTCCCCCAACCTCTCACCCCTGACCCTTCAAAACCCTCAGGTTGTTTTTCAGAGTCCATAGTCTCTTATGGTTCGCCTCCCCTTCCAAATTTTTTTTTTTAATAAACATATAATGTATTTTTATCTCCAGGGGTACAGGTCTGTGAATCACAAACAAGTTTGTCAATTTCTATCCTGGTTTTCTCATCATTCTTTTAGCAGAGTTTGCAAGTCAGCAGCCTGCATACCCAACATGCTTTTTGTCTTTCCTCAAAGGTTTATAAAGAAAAAATAATTTGATAAAATCAGATAGTGGGAGATTCCAAAACAAAATAGAGTTTGATAGATTTTCTTAAAAAAAAATGAAAGAAAAACAAACCTGCCAACATTAGGCCAGAATTCTAAGCTGTAGATGAGTTTTTAGATTGGGCTAATACCAGAGATCTCATCTGTTTTGTCTTGCACACTAGTACACTCCCCATTCATGCATATTACCCTGGTAGTTTATGATTCCTAATAAAGAAATTAAGATGTGTATTATGTCTTTTCTATCACCACATCTATCACTTTTCTCCCAGCTCTAACCCTCACCTTGACACAATCTACTCTTGTCCCTAACTTCTGATGATTCATTCTCAACAAACATATATCATTCATTGTATCTCCTTGGAGCACTGATATTTCTACAGATTATTCTTATATAAGGTTTTAAGCCAAACTGGATTATTAAAAAGTCAGTTATACTTTTTTCTTTTTTTAATATATTTTTTATTGTGTTATGTTAGTCACCATAAAATGCATCACTAGTTTTTGATGCAGTATTCTAAGATTCATTGTTTTCTTCTTCTTCTTCTTTTTCTAAAATTATATTTATTTATTTGACAGAGAGAGACACAGCAAGTGGGGAAACACAAGCAGGGGGAATAGGAGAAGGAGAAGCAGGTTTCCTGCTGAGCAGGAAGCCCGATTTGGGGCTCGATCCAAGGACCCTGGGATCATGACCTGAGCCAAAGGCAGACACTTAACAACTGAGCCACACAGACACTGTTTCTTCTTCCTCTTTCTCCTCCTCCTCTTTCTCCTCCTCTTCCTCCTCCTCTTCTTCCTCCTCTTCCTCCTCCTCCTCTTCTTCTTCTTCTTGTTCTTTTTCTTCTTCTTCTTTTTAAAAAACACCTTTCTTCTCCTACGATCTGATCTTCTGACTATACTCCAGTAGGAATCTGCTTTTGGACACCTGCATTTCATTTTACACTGAAGAGCTATTTTATATCTTCCAAATGCATTTTTAATTGTAGGAAGATAGGACTGGCCTCTCCTTGAAATAGGTAAATAGTCTAGTATTAGTCAATAGAGAGATGACATTATTTTAAGTAGTATTTCCCACCTTTGTCAAACAGGTGCTACCTTGATCTCCTCCCTCAGTATAGATAATCCCAGAAATTTTTTTTTTCATTTGTTTTTGTGTTTGTTTGAGGGCCTATGCTCTGTCCTTTGGAAACACAATAAAACATTATCCTTATCTTTAAAGAGATTCTATCTAATCAAAGAAAAATAATTACAATGCAGTGTCAGTAATGGCCATGATATAGTTTTGCATACAATAATATAGGAACTTAGGAAAAGGCATGTCCAAATGTGCCTGCAGAGTTGGAGAAAGCTTCTTAAAGATAGTGCTGAATCTGAGACTTGAAAGCAAAGTTGGGGGCAAAGTATGTCACTGGGAAGGAACAGCATGGGCAAATACAGAGAAAAACACAAATGCCTAGTGAACTCAGGAGTTGCATGTGATTTACTGTTTCTAGAGAACAAGTTCTTAGGTTAGCGGTAGTAGAAAGAGATTGTACTGAAAGAAAAAAAAAAAAAACGTGGCCAGAGCCTTGGAAAGAATGAGGAAGCACTGAATAATTGAGGAAAGACTCGAAGCAAAAGACCAGCTTTTACCCAGTTCTTGTTGTGAGAACTTTTTATAGCCTTCTCAGGTGGTCTGATGAAAGTTTTGTTTCATTTTTTCTCCAGTGAATAACAGGCTACTAAACTTATAGTCTGCACATGAAGACTAAAATGGAGCTACAGAAGAAAAGTTATCCTCATTCTTATCTCTTTATGATCTTTCCTGTAAAGTTGTGAATTTGTTTACTCAACCAGAATACTGAATCTTTTAAGTGTAATTGGCTTATAAGGTTATAAGTTGAGGTGACTTGGAACTGTTAGCTCAGCAATTTCTGGAAATAGGGCTCCCTTTTACCTCTTCTCTTCTTTTCCCATCATCTTTCATCTTAAATCTATGTCCCAGAATATTTTCTCCTCCCATACCCTGAAATAAGCTTACTGGCTTATTGATGTCAGTTCTGGAATGCATTTTGGTGTATTTTCGTTGGGGGGATGCCATGCAAGTTGGTGGAAACCTTTAGATAAAGGTGACAGAGAATACCTGGGGAGGGAGCGGAAGGAATATAGGACAGACCTGGACATCCCCAGTGAGGCATATACGGTTCAGCACTTGTCTTTGCAAGGGTGAAATATTCTGATTTGATGCTGATTTTAACATTGCTCACTTAAGTATTGATGAAGATGATATATGTATTTATTCTCAAATATTTATTACTAAAAGCTTAAAATGTGACAGACTTCATTCTATGTATCACAGATAAAATACTTCTGTGGTTAGGGAATATACAATAACAAATTATTACAATGTATAGTAGGACATGAATCATCTGAAACTTGCTTACCTCCTTAGCCCTATTTTGCATTCCTTTCCCCCTTAAACACTCATTTTATTCTTTTTCCCATGTGCCATAATCCATTCTTTTGAGGTCTTTAGACATGCTATTTTATCTGCTTAAATTGTTACAATAACACTACAAAGGATGTGTCAGGAGGTGAAAGTGTAGTTTTTATATGCAATTAAAGTGAAGTTGTTATCAGTCCAAGATAGACTGTTATAACAAAATGTTTTTTGCAAGCCTATGGTACCCACAAAGAATAAAATCTGTAGCAATACAAGAAAAGATAAAGGGAAAGAATCAAAGTATACCATTACAAAAAAGCAGCACATCGATAATGAAGATGATGAGAGGAAGAGGAACAAAAGAAACTACAAAACAAAAAACAATTAAGGAAACAGTAAATCCTTATCTAAAAATAATTACTTTAAATGTAAATAGATTAAACTCACCAAACAAAAGACATAGGGTCACCAAAGGGATAAAAAGCAATATCCAGCTATATGCTATCTATAAGGTATCTGCGTTAGATTAAGGACACACACACAGGCTCAAAGTGAAGGGATGAAAAAATACATTTCATTCAGATGGTAACCAAAAGAGAGGAGGAGTATACTTACATCAGAAAAAAATAGATTTTAATAAAAAATAAAATAGATTTTAAGTCAAAAACTGTCACAAGAGCAAAGAAGGTCATTATATAATGCTAATGGGTCAATTCAACAGGAAGATGTAACAATTAGGAATATATATCCCCATGACAACACCTAACTAAATATATAAAGCTAATATCGACAGATCTGAAGGGAGAAATAGATAGCAACACAATAAAGTAGACTTCAATACCCCAAATGATAATGGATAGACAATCCAGACTAAATATGAGTAGGAAAACAGCAGGTGCTGGACCCAACAGATATATACAGAACATTTCACCCAATAGGACCAGAATATACATTCTTCTCATGTGCACATGAAACGCTCTCCAGAAGTGATCACATGCTAGGTCACAAAACGAGTCATTACAAATTTAAGAAGATTGAAATCATCCCAAGCATCTTTTCCAACCATACTGGAATAAAACTAGAAACCAATACCAAAAGGAAATGGAAAAATTCACAAATATGTATAAATTAGCATACTTTTAACAACTATTGTATAAAAAAAAGAAAGTCAGATATTAGAACATATCTCAAGACATATGAAAATGAAAACACAACATACAAAAATTTATGGGATGCATATCTTCCTGGATTTACAGGATTTTTTAAAGGATATAAAACCAGAGTCCCTTTTCCTATAGATTCTGACCTTCACAATTTCTCTTGACTTTTAGGAAGTTTTATAATTGAACTACCACAGGATAAAATGAATTGACAATCAAAGGTCCTACACACGATGATAGTGCTTGATCTGATCTAATCAGATCAGAGGTTTGTACAAGGTCCATAATTAATGGCAGAATTTGATGGGGGCAGAAATTGATAGAGGCAACTACTTATCTCTGAAATTCTCTCTACCTCAACATTCCTGTGATTACTATGATACAGTCAAAGAACAGTGGAATAGTAACAACAACAACAACAAAAAACCACAGGGTGCCTGGGTGGCTCAGTGGGTTAAAGCCTCTGGCTTCAGCTCAGGTCATGATCCCAGGGTCCTGGGATCAAGGCCCTCATCAGGCTCTCTGCTCAGCAGGGAGCCTGCTTCCTCCTCTCTCTGTCTGCCTCTCTGCCTACTTGTGATCTCTGTCTGTCAAACAAATAAAATCTTTAAAAAAAAACACAAAAAGATTTAGAAAAATGTAATTACTTAAAAATTATACTAAATCATTGCTTCTAACTGTGCTCTTAGTGAAATGCTATGGCAGATACTAAAAAAAAAAATAAATTAGCAATCATAGGAATAACAACAACAAAAACAAGGCAAAATTTCTGTTTTTATTTTTATTTTTTTTTCCATTTTAAAAATTTCTGTTTTTAAAATGCTTATAAATTATAAGATGATGACACAGACTTAATGGTTAAGTAACAATCTAAAGAAATGTGTAAAATTAATCATGCAGGAAATATTAGCTCTGAAAAAAGTAAAGAGAAGTTAATAAAAGAATTGAATAAGCCTCCTCTGAAGAGGTGGAGCTTAAGTTAAACCTTGAAGGGGTGTATTATAAAATCATACTATGTCTTAGTTCTAAAACCATTACAATTTTTTGAAATGCAAACTGTAACATCATCTTCTAAGTAGGTTTTCTGGAACAAAATGGGGTGTGGGGAGCACAAACTGATAACTGATCAGAAAAAATGGCACATGAAACAAATCACTTTTGGTTGAGTTTTTGTTAATGAAGTGTAAGAAATCCCCCACAACATCATCAGCATTATCAAATGAAAGGCCACGTTCCTGATTATCCTCGTGGTTCCTATAATGAGCAGGGGACGGTGGTTCTTTGAGCAGGAACAATGTTTTTTTTTTTTTTTTTTTCTGGGAAAGAAATACATCTAAAGGGATTTTGGGACCAGGAACCCTGTTTGGGGCTGATGGCTCACTGCTGTAGCTTATCCAGTCTCAAACAAATCTCAGTTTTATTCTGTATGTGTACATTTAATTTTTAAACAATATTAAGTATTTGATATCCTTATATACATTTATTCCTGGTTTCATTTATTAGACTGTAATTAGAGATCAACTTGTAAAACAAGCTCAACAGAGGTAAATGGTAACAGTTTATCTTACTCAAAGAATAAAAAAGAGAAGAAAAAAAATTGCTCTACTGCACCACATTACACACAGTTTCAATTAGGCTACCGACTCTTCGAGGTGAAGAAATGGCATCATAAAATTAGGTTATTTCCCGAAATTGTTTGCTAGGTTTATCTTTTACAGTGAACTATTGAGACTCAGTGTTAGGTTTCTTTCTCATAGTAATGAAATGATAGGTAAAAAGCATGCTCAGTTAACTTATTGTCAGCAAAGAATACGAGGCAAGGAGGGAGAGCACTGTGTAGGTGGAGGACTTAGATTAGAGAGTCCTTTACTCAAATTTTCTTAGGTTGATGCTTATGCCAACCATCTAGATTTTGTCTTTGGGGTTAATTTCCTATGTTGTTTTCCTAACACTTGGAATTTTATTTTAAAGCACATGTCAATTTCCATATAATGAAACTCATGATATTGATATGGTTATAATTCCAGCATCGTGTATGTTAAGATGCTAAATGGGAGCACAAAATATGTAGTCTGACAAAAAATACGCAACATTCCTTATGCTGTGGAGCCAACCATATGCTATGGATCAGAATGAAATATGGAAGACTCAACATGGAAACTTGATCTAATCAAGTGTTGAGAAGGTGGGAGAAGAGATTTATAATTCTCAGAGAGTCATAAATAAGCCAAAGGTATTTATTATTTTTTTTACTAGTGTTAATTCATTGGTAGATCTCTCAGGTGACCATTAAACATATTACTAAACTGAACTGGTTATACTTCATCACAAGAAACACATTTAAGTTCCTCGAGTATAGATCCTTTACCTCTTTGGTTAGGTTTATTCCCAGGTAACTTATGGTTCTTGGTGCTCTAGTAAATGGAATCAATCCTCTCATTTCCCTTTCTAAATTTTCATTGTTAGTGTATAAGAAAACAACTGATTTCTGTGCCTTGGTTTTGTATCTTGCCACATTACTGAATTGCTATATGAGTTCTAGTAGTTTGGGGTGGAGTCTTTTGTATTTTCTATATAAAGTATCATGTCATCTGTGGAAAGAGAGAGTTTGATTTCTTCTTTGCCAAATTGAATACCTTTTATTTCTTTTTGTTGTCTGATTCTTCTACCACAATGTTGAACGATAGTGGTGAGTGTGTGCATCCTTGTCCTGTTCCTAGGGAACAGGAAAGGGAAGGCTGTCAGCATTTCCCCATTGAGGATGATACTTGCTGTGGGTTTTTCATAGATTTTATGAACTTGAGGAATGTTCCCTCTATCCCTATACTTTGAAGTGTTTTAATCACAATGGATGTTGTATTTTGCCAGATGCTTTTTCTGCATCAATTGAGAGGACCATGTGGTTCTTCTCTCTTCTCTTATTGATTTGTTCTATCACATTGATTGATTTGTGAATGTTGAACTACCCTTGCATTCCAGGGATAAATCCCACCTGGTCATGGTGGGATAATCTTTTTAATGTATTGTTGGATCCTATTCGCTAGGATCTTATTAAGACTCACAAATGACAACACAAACAAAGGGCTGATATCCAAGATCTATAAAGAACTCCTCAAACTCAACACCCAAAAAACAGATAATCACATCTAAAAATGGGCAGAAGATGTGAACAGACACTTCTCCAAATAAACCATAGAAATGGCTAACAGATGCATGTTCATAGCAGCAATGGCCACAATCACCAAACTGTGGAAAGAGCCAAGATGCCCTTCAACAGATGAATGGATAAAGAAGATATGGTCCATATATACAATGGAGTATTATGTCTCCATCAGAAAGGATGAATACCCAACTTTTGTATCAACATGGATGGGTCTGGAGGAGATTTTGCTGAGTGAAATAAGTCAAGCAGAGGAAGTCAGTTATCATATGGTTTCACTTACTTGTGGAACATAAGAAATAACATGGAGAACATTAGGAGAAGGAGAGGAAAAGTGAATTGGGATAAATCGGAGGGGGAGATGAAGCATGAGAGACCATGGGCTCTGAGAAGCAAACTGAGGGTTTTGGAAGGCAGGAGGTGGGATGATGGGTGAGCCTGGTGGTGGATATTAAAGAGGGCACGTATTTCATGGAGCACTGGGTGTGGTGCATAAACAATGAATCTTGGAACACTGAAAAAATAAAATAAGATTTAAAGAAAAAAAAAGAAACACATTTAAGAGTATCCCATTTTGACTTTACTAAATCCAATAACCTTTCAAATAATTTTAAACAAGTGATAGTTGCAATTTACAGTTGTACAGATTTAGTACACAGACTACTGAGTCAATATAGTTAAGATATTCATTCACTTATTTATGATTTTAAATATTTACCCTGCTATACATCCAACCCCCCCTCCATCCATCTGTTTTTCCATTTATCTGCTCTTCCATTCCCTTAATGATTGGTTTATCTTTTAACTCTTTACAATATGTTTATCCCATTGGTCATCTCTATATATTTAACTTTCTTTATCTAAACCCAACCTAGTATAATATCACAATATTATGAAAACTTTGACAAAGGCTGTTGGATAATTATTTGTGGTTACAGTTAGTCCACTTATATGCATTAAACATTTTTCCTATGTGTAACTTTCAGAATGACAATGACCAAATGTTCTTGAAGATAACCTAGCCCTTGTTCAGTTGAGAGAGACAGAGATGGAGGGAGACAGAGAGAGAGAAGACAGGCACATTCTAGGACAGACTCTGGCATCATATAGATATATGAACTTGGGAAAGTTACTTTATTACCTGATTCTCAAGTTCATCATCTGTAAAATAAATAGATACTGTTAGATGATTTCTATGTTCTAAAAACTCCAGTTATTAACTATATCAAATATGTTGAAAGACCACTATTTCATAGGTTCCTTAAGTCAAATACTGTGTTTAACCAGGGTGAAAATGGCAAAGATCCTTTAGGACATCACTATTTATAAGATACCTTTTGATTATAAAAACAATACAACAAACATAGCTCCAAAATAACTTGTTACTGCTTAGAAAATAAAGATACATTTCTCTTTGCAGATGAATGACCTAGATCCTGCCCCTAATTAGCATGACCCTGAAAAAGCTGTGTCCTTGGGTCTTAGTTTCATCTTCTAGAATGGGAGTGTGGCTGGAACTTGCTGTGTACCACATATTAATATTTAATATATATAAGTACAGGAATTTTCTGGAGTTAACTATACTGTTTTAACATTGGATAATCCTCTAGGGAACTTAGGGACAGAATATAAATAAGGTACATTATTACGCTCATCAAAGATGGCTTATAAAAACATTAAATACCAACTATTTTTACTTACGAAGAACCTTCCACTTTTTCCTGACTTTCGAACCAAAATAATCCATTCATCAGTACCTTTGTCAGCAATAAAAAAATCTCATTGTAACTTCAGTGTATGGGCTACTATACTAGGTGTTGGTGCTTTCACGCTTACCTCTTTTCTTAGAGGTTATTACAAGGGACTAGGAGAAAAATCTACTCTTAAAGCATGCCTATGTCTCAGGGGAAGGAATACTCAAATAAATGTTTATATCTGACAGAAGCTGAATATTCCAAAAAGTGGATCTCTGTGTGGTAAATGCTGAGTATAGGTTTGATGGTGCCCTGTAGTTAATGTTATATTGTATGAGGAACAATTAACATGACCAGAACTCAGTAACTGCTGAGACTGATTACATACATCGTTCTGCCATAAACTTATCAGTTTCTGCAGTAGCATTCCTTTGTTGATCAATTGAATGAGGAGGAAAAGTGCAGAGCAAGTATTTAATTTTTGTATGAGGAAATCAAGGGGTAAGATCAGTCTTCCTAGACTTAAAGATATGTCTGCTAAGTTTTTTCATGGAATCCTTGACATCTTTATTTCTAAGGGTATAGATCACTGGATTCAAGAGGGGAGTGAAAATGGTATAAAACACTGAGAGCACTTTGTCTATTGGGAAATTTGTGAAAGGCCATACATAGATGAAAATGCATGGACCAAAGAAAAGGGTCACAACAGTGAAGTGGGCACTGCAAGTAGAGAGTGCTTTAGAGGACCCACCAGAGGAACGTTGCCGGACAGTGACCAGGATGATAGCGTAGGAAATCACCAAGAGGATGAAACATACCAGGGCAATCATGCCACTGGTTGAGATCATGAACACTCCCAGAATGTATGTGTCTACACAGGCAAGTTTGATCACCAAAGGGAGGTCACAAAAGAAGCTATCCACTTCATTGGGTCCACAGAAAGGCAGATTGACAGTAAATGCTAACTGACTCAGAGCATGGAAGATGCCAACAATCCAGGAAAGTGTTACAAGCCCAACACACATTCTTCGGCTCATGATGGTTAAGTAACGTAAAGGTTTACATATAGCCACATACCTATCAAAAGACATAGATATCAGCAGTACAATCTCAGCACCCCCTAACAGATGCAGAAAAAATATCTGAGTGATGCAGCCTTCAAAAGAGATGGCTTTGTGTTCACTGAGGAAATCTGCAATCATTTTGGGGGTGGCGAATGAAGCCAGAGACATGTCAATGAAGGAGAGATTGCCCAGCAAAAAGTACATGGGTGAGCGAAGGCGTGGCTCTGACAGGATGGTGAGCACAATAAGGAGGTTACCCAGTACAGTGGCTGCATAGACTATGGAGAAAAACAGGAAATAGAAGATCTGGAGTTCCCAAGAACTGGAGAGACCCTGTAGTATGAATTCAGTTATGATTGACTGATTATTCCAGGCCATTCAGTCTGATTTCTGGAAGGACTCTGACATTTCCAGAGGGAGGAGAACTAGGAAAAAATACAGTGATCAAATCCAAAATGAGATTTTTTTTTTTTTGCATGAAATAATTTAGTGGCAGCCTACTACCAAATAGTTCCCTGTTTTAACACTTCCCTGCTCACAGTGGTCAAATATTTCCCCATGGACTTTCCAGATATCTTACTTGATTCAACTGGAGATTAATTCTTAAGACTTAGAAATTTGCTTTTAAGATGAAAATCTTCATGAAAGAAATAAAAATTCAGCTATTTGAAGACTTACTCCTCAGTTTATAAATACATAAAGAAAATTCACAGCTAACTTCCAACAAGTTTTGAAAGGAGAGGGAATGGTAACCTTTTTCAAAACATCATGATGACTGGAGGACTGGAGTGAACAACATTTGAGAATCATGATAGACGATTAGTGGGAACACAAAAGTGGAAAGGAATGTGGGCACTGTCTTCTTACAGTGATTAGGATAAAGGAACAGAAATAAGGGGAGGGGAAATGGCTATGGAGAAACATAGTATGGTCTGATTTTCCAATGGAGATTGTCCAGAATAAAAATGAAACAGCCTTTCATTTTCAGTTCTTCATTCCAATTACGCAGACATGAATAACCCCTGTTCCAAACCATCAAGGCCAAAAATTTTTCAAAGGTTGGTGAACGTTATGTAGCTAGAGTTTGAAGGTTTCATACATTTCCAAGTATATTTTACATTGAAAGACCATCAAGTAACATGCTGCCTGAAATTAGATATTTTTTAACTGCTAGATTTTATAGACTTTCACCAAAGCAGTTTGAAGCAGAAAACTCTTCCTGTTTCAGGAGTTCACTTGAAACAAATAGGAGACAGGTTTATATATAGACAGAAGGGATAATGGTGAATGTAGGAGAAGTTAAATAATACTATATGCCTCAAAAGTTAAAACTAGATTTCTTAGGTAGAGTTTCTACTGAGATCTGAGACTCTACAACTGCACTGAAAGCCAACTGAGAGGATGTATACTTAAGATTCATGACAAATTCCTTTCATGTTGCCACTAAACTAAGCTTTTTTTTTTCCTTTCTCAAAACCCTGCCATAAGTATATTTTAAATGAACTGTTCTTAGACTAACCAATTTATACATGCAATTACCTGTACTTGTAGGCTTTTTTCCCCTCTGAAGTTTGGGTGTCCCTTCTTTAATCCCACATTGTTCTTCTGACTTTATCCATTCCAGAAACTTTTAGATTTGTTTCTGCACCCACATACCTGATATTAAAATGGATGTTACAGCTCTCACTTAAATTGGCATAGCAGAAATAGCAGCAACCTAAGATTCAGAAAATGTGAATTCAAATCTTGTCCTGAATAATTTACAAAATCAACTGGTGCCTTGATTCTTTATAAATAATATAAGTGGGTTGATCTGGATGATTTAAAGATCCTTTCCATGCAAGTATTAATACCGCAAAATTCAGCTAGTACCTACAAACAATGACAATTGCTCCAGAGTGACCTCAGATCAATACTGCACTTAATTTCTAAGTAAAGGAGGCTCACAATCCTTGGGACCTTTGTATTTATAATGCCTTTATTAGTAAGAATTGATTACATGGCATGAAAAAGACCAGCAGCTGCTTGGGGAATAAACAGATGTTCAAGTTGCAGTGAGAGTTATTAAAACACTCAAGTTAGTTTTGTCAGAATTAAAGATGGATCACAAAATATGATTGTTCTTAAGTGCTTATGATTTACTTATGTACACTGTATGGATATTGTGGGGCAGGGAAGCCATAAGGGATAACTACTTTTTTTTTGGACCACAGCAAAGTCAAGTAAGATCTATTAATTTGACTTGTGGAATTACAAATGTTATCTCTCTGTTCCTCCACTAATTTTTTTTTTTTCCTCCACTAATTTTTAAGGATAAGGGTGTGTTTCCCTGTTTGGAGAAAAATTTATACTGTAAATAATAGAATCAATGAATGGTTGAGAGTTTAGGTTTTATAATATTCACTGGAATCATTACAGAGTAGGGGAAGAAAAGAGAATGAAAAGTGAAGAAATAGCTGACACATTCTAAGTATATAAAGGACGGTGAATGGTTATCAAGTCCTTAGTATCTCTATGTAATCAGCATAATAACCCATACAATTTAGATGACTATTAACTATTTCTCTGTTAACAATAAATTTTAAAATATTTACATAGTGCCTAGCTTGTACTCATAAGGTAAAAGAAAATAATCTGGTGAAACTACATTATATGCAGCTGGTGTAATATCAAGACACTGGATGTCAGATTTGGAGGCTTGGGTTCACATCACAGGGTAAGATTTTACTATATTACCTTGAATACATTACCGCATTATTTTCCATTTTAATTTCTTCATTTGTAATGAGAAATATAAAACATACTCGGCTTCAGAAAAAAATACTGGTTTTTGCAGTGAATTTTAAGTGAAATAATATGAATTTCAAAAGATAGGCTAATCAAAATCACCTCACACCTGTTAGAATGGCTACTGTAAAAAAAGGATAGATAACAAGTGTTGCCTAGGATGTAGAGAAAACGGAACTCTGGCACACCACTGTTGGTAATTTAATTGGTTCAGTCACTTGGAAAACAATATGCAGGTTCCTCAAGAAATCAAAAACAGAACTACCATAAATGATGTAGCAAAGTCACTTCTGAGGATATATACAAAAGAAATGAAATCAGGATCTTTAAGAGATATAACAATCCTATGTTCAATGTAGCATTATTCACAATAGCCAAGATATAAAAACAACTGAAGTATCAGTCAACAGATGAATGGATGAAGAAGATGTGGTATATACATATGGAGGAATATTATTCAGCCAGGAGAAAGAAGGAAATTCTGCCATTTACAGTAACATGAGTGGACCCTGACAGCATTAGGCTAAGTGAAATAAGTTAGACAGAGAAAGAAAAGTGTTACATGGTATCACTTACATGTAAAAATCTAAAGAAGTGGAACCTACTGAAACAGAGTAAAATGGTGGTTACCAGGGATTGGAGAGTGGGAGAAATGGGGAGATGCTGGCCAAAAGGTACAAACTTTCATTTACAAGATAAGTATGTTTTGTGGATCTAATGCAGAGTGTGGTAATTATAGTTAATACTGTATTACATACTTGGAGGTTGCTGAGAACACATCTTAAATTTTCTCACCACAAGAAGAAATGGTTGGGGCACCTGGGTGACTCAGTGGGTTAAACCTCTGCCTTCGGCTCAGGTCATGATCTCAGGGTCCTGGGATCGAGCCTTGCATTGGGCTTTCTGCTCCGTGGGGAGTCTGCTTCCCTCTCTCTCTGCCTGCCTCTTTGCCTACTTGTGATCTCTCTCTGTGTCAAATAAATAAATAAAATCTTTTTTAAAAAAAGATATGGTAATTACATGAAGTGATGGAAGGGTTAGGTAACTCTGTGGTGGTAATCATTTTATAACATATAAATGCATCAAATCAACAAGCTGTATTACCTCAAACTTATATAATGTTATGTATTAATTATATCTGAGTAAAACAAAAAAAATTAAAATAAAAAGGACTTGAATCCTGTAGATTTTGAAAATAGCTTCTATTAAACCCTGGTGACTAAAAAATAAACTACAAACCAAAATTATAGATTTTCTTAAAATTCATGATAATAAATATATAACATCTCTGAATCTATAAAGAATATTTAAAATTTTGATCAGAGGAAACTGTATAGCTTTAAATACATATCAAAAATGAATTAAATTCCCAACTCAAAATTTAGGAAGAGAATATAGCATAAGCCAAAATAAAACAAAGCTGAAGAAATTAATGAAATAGCTAAGAGGAATAGAATTCAGTTATAAATCAAAATCTCAGTTCTGTAAAAAAGCTTCTTTGAATATATCTGGGTTGTTAGTTGTTACTTAGATTAGGGACTCTATCAGTCAGAAATCAGTTTAGGAAGCAGAGCCACTACACATTATAGGATAAGGGATTTAATCATAGAAACCAGACCTTGAACAGTTGTGGAAGGACCTGCAGAAGTGAAAATATGAAATGAGTAGTTGCAGAATGAGAGGCAACACCTACAAGTCAATCTAAGACCAAGCCCATCTAGCCAATGAAGTAGGGTCATAAAAAAGAAGCTGGTAAAAAATTATGTGAAGCTGTTCCTTCTGTGCATAAGCAACAAAGCACCTGGTCATGTCTTGTGGCTCCTATAGATCCTCAAGTCCAGCAGTCAGGAAAAGGAATTGGGTGTCAGAGAGCAAAATAGGCAGGAGCATGTTGGCATGTCTGCTGCACCTGCATGTTATCTAATGTACAATGATCAGAGCATAGTGGCTACTGCTTTATGCTGATCCATCCCAAACAAACTTCCTTTTAATATTAACCCGGAACCTGCAGGGAAGGGAACTGAGGGAAATGCAGTTCTTACATAACCATGGTGACAACAGAAAAATGCAGTATACTTACCCCAGTCTACAGGAGAAACTCAAAAAGAATTAAATTTATTAGGGAGCTTGCCTGGTGCTAGAACCTCCAGGATGGGTTATTTGATGCTCAGCTGGAGTAGCTTAAAATGGATGGGGACTCTCTCTTTCCACATGGTATGTTATATCCAATAGCCTTAACTTATTTACACACATGATGGATATAAAAGCTGCCTGGCCCAGCTCTGGAACTCAAGCAACAATCCCATAGCCACTTTTCATTATGCAGAGCAATTTACAAGGCCAACAAAGATTCAAGGGGTTAGGCAAAAACAAAACAAAACAAAACCCATTTATTTGAATGAGATGTAAAATATTCTGGTTACTGTTTTCAGTATGTCACTACCCACTCTCAGGACACAATTATTTACACTCCTCCCAGATAGAAAACCTGCCCACTCAATTGCAAGACCCCCAAAGTCCCATGCAATTTGGGCACGATCTTTTCATTGTACCCACTCCAGATATACATGTAGCTCCTTGGGTGAAGATATTCTTAACTTGGGTATCTCTGAACTGCTCTATTCTTAACATACTCAATATATAATGATGAGACTATGATCAGTTAATGGGTGTGGCAATGCAAAAAGAAGAGATATAAGACAAAGCATGCCCTGGCCCACAGCTATTCTGAAATATTTCTGGGTACATTTCATCAATTTCCCTGACTCAAGTGTCAGGAAATATTTCTTGACTTGGGCCTGGTTCTACCTCCCCTGGGGTAGTCCTCTGATCCACTGAATTAAGCAGCTCTTGGCTCCAACCTATGAATTATTTTTCTTTTTCCGTAGGAAATGGTCTATATTTTCTGCTGAGTAGTTCCCTCAACCTACTTCAGGTCTACAAAAATGTGGAGCCCCAGAAGTCCCTTTTAATTCACATTTGTTTTATTTTATTTATTTATTTTAAAGATTTTATTGATTTATTTGACAGAGGTCACAAGTAGGCAGAGAGGCAGGCAGAGTGAGAGGGGGAAACAGGCTCCCCACCGAGCAGAGAGCCCCATGCGGGGCCTGATCCCAGGATCATGACTCAAGCCTGAAGGCATGATTATCTGTTTTGTGTGTGTTGAGTTTGAGAAGTTCTTTATAGATCCTGGATATCAACCTTTTTTCTGTATTGTCATTTGCAAATATCTTCTCCCATTCCGTGGGTTGCCTCTTTGTTTTGTTGACTGTTTCCTTTGCTGTGCAGAAACTTTTGATCTTGATGAAGTCCCAAAAGTTCATTTTTGCTTTTGTTTCCTTGGCCTTTGGAGACATATCTTGAAAGAAGTTGCTATGGCTGATATCGAAGAGGTTACTGGCTATGTTCTCCTCTAGGATTCTTATAGATTCCTGTCTCACATTGAGGTCTTTTATCCATTTCGAGTTTATCTTTGTGTACGGTGTAAGAGAATGTTCAAGTTTCATTCTTCTACATATCGCTGTCCAGTTTTCCCAGCACCATTTATTGAAGAGACTGTCTTTTTTCCATTGACTATTTTTTCCTGTTTTGTCAAAGATTATTTCACCATAGAGTTGAGGGTCCATATCTGGGCTCTCCACTCTATTCCACTGGTCTATGTGTCTGTTTTTATGCCAGTACCACGCTGTCTTGGTGATCACAGCTTTGTAGTAAAGCTTGAAATCGGGTAACGTGATGCCACCAGTTTTGTTTTTGTTTTTCAACATTTCCTTAGCAATTCAGGGTCTCTTCTGATTCCATACAAATTTTAGGATTATTTGCTCCAGCTCTTTGAAAAATACCGGTGGAATTTTGATCAGAATGGCATTAAAAGTATAGATTGCTCTAGGCAGTATAGACATTTTAACAATGTAAATTCTTCCAATCCAAGAGCATGGAACGGTCTTCCATCTTTTTGTGTCTTCTTCAATTTCTTTCATGAGTGTGCTGTAGTTCCTCGAGTACAGGTCCTTTACCTCTTTGGTTAGGTTTATTCCCAGGTAACTTATGGTTCTTGGTGCTATAGTAAATGGAATCGATTCTCTAATTTCCCTTTCTGTATTCTCATTGTTAGTGTATAAGAAAGCCACTGATTTCTGTATATTGACTTTGTATCCTGCCACGTTACTGAATTGCTGTATGAGTTCTAGTAGTTTGGGGGTGGAGTCTTTGGGGTGTTCCATATAAAGAATCATGTCATCTGCGAAGAGAGAGAGTTTGACTTCTTCCTTGCCAATTTGGATACCTTTTATTTCTCTTTGTTGTCTGATTGCCGTTGCTAGAACTTCTAATACTATGTTGAACAAGAGTGGTGAGAGTGGGCATCCTTGTCATGTTCCTGATCTCAA
This sequence comes from Meles meles, assembly GCF_922984935.1. Classification (NCBI taxonomy): domain Eukaryota; kingdom Metazoa; phylum Chordata; class Mammalia; order Carnivora; family Mustelidae; genus Meles; species Meles meles. The sequence goes on from NC_060071.1 coordinate 55,190,325, forward strand.
CGGGAAGGCTGCAAGCTTTTTCCCATTGAGGATGATATTTGCTGTGGGTCTTTCATAGATAGATTTTATGAAGTTCAGGAATGTTCCCTCCATCCCTATACCTTGAAGCGTTTTCATCAGGAATGGATGCTGGATTTTGTCAAATGCTTTTTCTGCATCAATTGAGAGGACCATGTGGTTCTTCTCTCTTCTCTTATTGATTTGTTCTATCACATTGATTGATTTGCGAATGTTGAACCAACCTTGCAACCCAGGGATGAATCCCACCTGGTCATGGTGGATAATCTTTTTAATGTGCTGTTGGATCCTGTTTGCTAGGATCTTGTTGAGAATCTTTGCATCCATATTCATCAGTGATATTGGTCTGAAATTCTCCTTTTTGGTGTGGTCTTTGCCTGGTTTGGGGATCAGGGTAATGCTGACTTCATAAAAAGAGTCTGGAAGTTTTCCTTCTGCTTCAATTTATTGGAACAGCTTCAGGAGAATTGGTGGTATTTCTTCTTTGAAAGTTTGGTAGAATCCCCCAGGGAATCCGTCAGGTCCTGGGCTCTTGAGGCTTTAACCTACTGAGCCACACACACACAAAATAATAATAATAATAATAATAATAATAATAATAATAATAATAATAATAATTCACATTTGTAACACATCTTTCAAAATGTTGTGAGCTCTCTACGTAACAGATGGTATTTACAAGAAGGATGAAGAGAGGGAAAGGGTAGATCAAATGTGTATAGCATCAGGGAAAGCGGGAGAGGAAGAGAGGAGTAAAATATAGTTACTAATTTAAGACTCTCTGGATTGTAGTGTAATGTTTAGGGGTTTAGATTTGGGTTTTAGGGGCACCTGGGTGGCTCAGTGGGCTAAAGCCTCTGCTTTCGGCTCAGGTCATGATCCCAGGGTCCTGGGATCGAGCCCCACGTCGGGCTCTCTGCTCCGTGGAGAGCCTGCTTCCTCCTCTCTCTCTGCCTAGTTGTGATTTCTCTGTTGAATAAATAAAATATAAAAAAAAAATTTAAACTTCCAGCACAAGGGGCAATGTTGAATTTTTGGAGCTAAGGCAGGGGTAGCAAAAGCAGTTAGTGAGTATTACCAGTTCCCAAAATACATTTTATTAAGTAAAAAAATTGTATTCAAAAATTATACCTGGCATAATTTAACCCCAAGGAAAGCAGCTGCACAACTGTGCTGTGGTTTGTAGTTTATACCAAAAAGCTGGCACCAAGACCCGCTGCCCTCAGCCAGCTTCCCAGCTCCTATGCCTGGGAAAAGCACACCTTGTTGACACCTGTTCTTCCTGTGACCCAGTGGATCCTCAGACCACCCTGTCACTCCTGGGATTTTGCCCCACTTCACCACCTGAGCACCTTTAATCCAGGGACATCCCCCGCAGTAATCAACTAAAAAGTTCAGATTTTGCACTCCAGTACTTTATGGTAGCCTCCACAAGCAGGCTCTCTCCTCACCACTGCATCCGTAGTTATATCTCTCCCAAGTGAGTTTCCATACCTCTTACCTTCCAAAAGATGGTTGCTTTTCTACTTATAGACTTGAAGTTTTTGTTCTCTCAGACCTCCAATTGACTTCTTGGGTGTTCATAATAATTTAGTAACTATCTAAACTGGGTTTGAGGGACAAACTCAGAGCACCCTACTCCCCCACCAGCTTACCTCCTCCTGTGTAATACAGACATTGTAACAAAATTTGGTTTTCTAATCCATAAGCATGGAATGTCTTTTCATTTCTTTGTGTCATCTTGAATTTCTTTCATCTTTGTTTTACAGTTTTCAGAGTACAGGTCTTTCACTTCTTTGGTTTATTCCTAGGTATTTTGTTATTTTTGGTGCAATTGTAAATGGGATTGTTTTCTTAATTTCTCTTTCTGCTGCTTCTTTTAAAAAATTTATTTTAATTAATTAGTTAATTTTAAAAAAGATTTTATTTATTTATTTGACACAGAGAGAGAGAGAGAGAGAGAGAGAGAGGGTCACATGTAGGCAGAGAGGCAGGCAGAGAGGCAGGCAGAGAGAGAGGGGTGGGGAAGCAGGCTCCCTACTGAGCAGAGAGCCCAATGTGGGGCTTGATCCCGGGACCCTAAGACTATGACCTGGGCGGAAGGGAGAGACTTAACCCACTGAGCCAGCCAGGTGCCCCTCTGCTGCCTCTTTATTAGTGTATAAAATGCAACAGACTCCTGCACATTGGTTTTGTATCATGCAACTTTACTGAATTCATTTATTAGTCCTAGTAGTTTTTTGGTGGAGTCTTTCAGATTTTCTATAAATAATTTCATGTCATCTGTAAACAGTGAAACTTTATATCTTCCATATCAGTTTGGATGCCTTTATGCCTTTTATTGCTTTTTGTTGTCTGACTCCTGTGACCAGAACTTCCATTACTATGTTGAATAAAAGTGGGTGGGAGTGGACATCCTCGTCTTATTCCTGACCTTAGTTAAGTTAGATGTTACCTGTGGGTTTTCCGTATATGGCCTTTATTCTATTGAGGTATATTCCTTTAAACCCACTTTTTTGAGGGCTTTTATTATGAGTGAATGCTGTACTTTGTCAAACGTTTTCTCTATATCTACTGAAATGATCATATGGTTTTTATCCCTTCTCTTATTGATGTGATTGATGTATCACACTGTTGATTTACAAAGAGTGAACCACCCTCGCATTCCTGGAAATAAATCTCACTTCACGGTGGTGAATGATTTTTTTTTTAATGTACTGTTCATTTGATTTGCTAATGTTTTGTAGAGAGTTTTGCATCAATGTTCATCAGAGGTACTGGCTTGTAGTTCTCTTTTTTTGGTGGCGTCTACCTGGTTTTGGTATCGGGTGATACCAACCTCATAGAATGAATTTGGAAATTTTACTCCCTCTTTGATTTTTTGGAATAGCTTGAGAAGAAATGTGTATTAACTCTTCTTTAAATGTTTGGTAGAATTTGCCTATGAAGCTGTCTGGTCCTGGACTCTAGTTTGTTGGAAGTTTTTTTATTACTGATTCAATTTTTTTTGCTGGAAATCAGTCTGTTCAAATTTCTTATTTCTTCCTGTTTCAGTTTTGGGAGGTTATATGTTTCTAGGAATTAATTAATTAATCTGTTTCTTCTTTGTTGTCTAATTTGTTGGCATATTGTTTTTCACAGTAGTTTATATTTCTGTTGTGTTGGTTGTTAGTTTTCTTTTGTCATTTGTGATTGTGTTTATTGGGGCCCTTTCTTTTTTCTTGATGAGCCTGGCTAGAGGTTTATCAATTTTTTAAAAGACGTTATTTATTTATTTGAGAGAGAGAGAGAGAGCACGAATGGAGAGAGGGGCAGAGGGAGAGGGAGAAGCAGACTACCCGCTGAGCAGGGAGCCCAACACAGGGCTTGATCCTCGGACCCTGAGGTCAGGACCTGAGCCAAAGGAGGACACTTAACCAACTGAGCTACACAGGCACACTGAGGTTTATCAATTTTATTAATTTTTTCAAAGAACCAGATCCTGATTTCATTGATTTTTTTCTTTTATTTTTTAGTTTCTGTATCATTTCTTTCTTTAGTTCTTTTTCTTTTTTGCTTTCTTCCTTTCCTTTTCTTTCTTTCTTTCTTAGATTTTATTTATTTGAGAGAGAAAGAGAGAGAGAGAGAGCACACATAGAGGGAAAAGTAGAATTTCTGCTGAGCAGAGAGCCCAATGTGGGGCTCAATTCCAGGACCCTGGGATCATGACCTGAGCCAAAGGCAGATGCTTAAGCAACTGAGCCACCCAGTTGCCCTTATATAATTTATTTTTGCTCTAATATTTATTATTTCCTTCTGCTGGTTTTAGGTTTTATTTATTGTTTTTTTCCAGCTCTTTATGGTGTCAGGTTAGGTTGTTTATTTGAGATTTTTCTTGCTTCTTGAGATAAGCCTATATTGCTACAAACATCCCTCTTAGACCTGCTTTGCTGTATCCCAAAGGTTTTGGACCACTGTATTTTCATTTTCATTTGTTTCTATGTTCATTTTGAGTTCTGCGATTTCTTATTTGACCCATTAATAGTTTAGTAGCATATTATTTAACCTCCATGTATTTGTGGTCTTTCCAGATTTTTTCTTATGGTTGATTTCTAGTTTCATAGCACTGTGGTCAGAAAAGATGCATGGCCAAAAAAAAAAAAAATGCCATGGTATGATTTCAATCTTTCTGAATCTGTTGAGACTTTGTTTTGTGGCCTACTATGTGATCTATTCTGGAGAATATTCTGTGTATCCTTGAAAAGAATGTTTATTCTGCTGTTTTAGGATGGACTGTTCTGAATATATCTGTTAAATCCATCTGGTCCAATGGGTCACTCAAAGCTATAGTTTCTTTGTTGATTTTGTTTGGATAATCTGTCTATTGATGTAAGTGGAGTGTTAAAGTTCTCTACTTTTAATGTATTACCCTTGCTATTAACTGTTTTATGTATTTGGGTGCTGTCATTTTAGGTGCACAAATATTTACAATTATTACATATTCTTATTGCACTGTCCTCTTAATGATGATACAGTCTCCTTGTCTCTTGTTACAGTGTTTGAAGTCTATTTTGTCTGATGTAAGTATTGCTACTCTAGCTTTCTTCTTATCACCATCTGAATGATAAATGTTCCTCCATTCCCTCACTTTCAAACTGCATGTGTCTTTTGGTCTAAAATGAGTCTCTGTAGGCAGTATATGGACAGGTCTTTGTAGTTTGGTTGTTTTTTATGTTTCATCTTTTGACTGGAGGACTTAGTCCATTTGCCATTTTAATTATTATGTTCCTTGGTATGAACCTCCTGGGTTGATTTTTTTGGTGGAGCTCTGTGCCTCCTAGATCTTGAGGTCTGCTTCCTTCCCCAGATTAGAGGAGTTTTCAAATAAATTTTCTGTACATTTTTCTCTCTTTTATCCTTCTGGATTCCCTATAATGTGAATGTATTTTGCTTGATAATGTTGAATTCCCTTGGCCTACTCTAACTTTTTATTATTCTTTTTGTTTTGGCTGTTCTCCTTGGTTGCTTTCCATTACTCTACCAGCTCACTGATTCATTCTTCTGTTTCCTCTCAACTACTATTTATTCCCTCTAGTGTATTTTTTTTTTTTAAGATTTATTCATCTGAAAGAGAGAGCACATGCATGAGTAGGGGGAAGGGGCAAAGGGAGAGAGAATCTCAAAGAGACTCCCTGCTGAGTGTAGAGCCCAGTGTTGGGTTCAATCCCAAGACCCTGAGATCATGATCTGAGGCAAAATCAAGAGCCTAACTGACTAAGTACTCCACTCTAGTGTATTTTTAATATCAGTTATTGAGTTCTTCATCGGATTGTTCTTTTTTATATTTCCTTTCTCTGTTGAAGATTTTTCTGCGAGTCTCCACTCTTTTCTCAAGTCCAGTGAGAATATTTATGACCATTACTTTGAAATCTTTATCAGGCATATTGCTTTTCTCCATTTAGTGAAGCTCTTTTGCTGTGATTGTGTTCTGTTCTTTCACCTGCACACACCCATACATGTATTAAAAGACTTTTTTCACTGAGAATTTTTTTATTAAATTAAATAAATTTTTTTTATGAACATATAATGTATTTTTATCCCCAGGGGTACAGGTCTGTGAATCGCCAGGTTTACACACTTCACTTCACAGCACTAACCATACTGAGAATGTTTTTAAGATTCATCCATGCTACAGCATATAATCACTCTTCATACTTCATTTTATGGCTAAATAGTAATCCATTGCAATCATGGCTATACCACATTTGTTCATTCATTTATCAGTTGATAGATGTTTCCACCTTTTGCTGTCGTGAATAGTATGGCCATGAACACTTCTGTACAAGTTTTTGACAGAAAAACAGTAAAAAATAGAAAGAAGTGAAAAATATTCAAATACATATAAATGAGAAAATGCATCATCTCTCTGCCCTCCATTTTCTTAATAACCTAGTTTGCTTTGTTATTGTTTGATTTTATAAAATCAAGATCATATAATACACATTACTCTGCAATTTGCTTTTCACTTGAGATGACATTGTAGACACATTTTTTTAAATTAGTATATTCAAATGAAACTATTCTTTCTAGGATGACTGCAATTTTTTTTCTTTAAACCTGCTAACTGAATATCTTACTCTTGCAAATAAGTTGCACTGTTTTATTCCACATGTGCATTTTTTTCTCTTACCAATTAGGATTTTAGTTTTCATTCCAGGTCAAAGGCATGATATTTCTTCTGCAATAATACTTTCTTGGTTAATTAAGCACATTATAAATTTTCACTTATCTAAAATTATATTCACTCATGATCTCCGAGAATTGTGTGAACATTAGATTTATTTGTCTGTATATTTTCATTAATATTTTTAATTATGGTATTCAATATCTCCAAACAAATAATAAATTACTTGGAGCAGAGGTTAATGTTTTTGGATTTTATTCTCTGCTGCCTCTAGAACAGGGTTAGCTGATCAGAAGTGCTTATCAAAACTTATTGATTTGATATTTCTGGCTACCTCTTAAATGATGGGTTTTTCAATGTCCAATCTCTGAATCTCTCCGGCCAGGTGAAAATAATCATTATAAACTCCCATAAGACTCTTGACATATATTCCTGTTGTAAACCAAATAACACCATCTTTCCTATTTAATGAATCCCATTGCAAGATGTTTTCTTGGTCAATCCCCAAGTTCCTACAACATTTTATCTAGAGCTGCTAAACAACTAATGATTCAACTAGGTCATTTATTTATATTTAAAATTACCTTCTTTGTGCTCTCTATCAGAGCCTACTTAATACAGAATAACCTAAAGCCCTGATTCTACTGTACAGCTGGTAAGCTTAAATGTTTCACAAATAATTTCTACTGAAAGATTTTAAATCTCTGCCTTTCCTACTTCCAATCTCCTAACCCTATTCCTTGGAGCTGAGATAAATAAAACAGTTTACATATGTTGACAGATATAAAGGGAGAACTGAAACAGGGGAGAAACTAAAGAACTTAATCTTTGAGCTCTTTCCCATAGAAATGTTGTGATACAGTCTTTAGGAGACAAAGGTAAAATTTTAAGTCATAGAATTATAAATATTTATAAGAAAAACAGACTCATACTTTAATAAAAAAGAAATGATGAAAAAAAATTTAAATGCCCTTCCCTTGGCTACATAACTATATAGTACTAAACTTGGTAATAAAGCAGTCTTCTTACATTGGATTTTTACTTATTTTCTCTGTTTCTAATCAGTTCAATGAGATAGTTTATCTGTGAATATGTTAAAAATCTTCTCTGGAAATTTACAAGAGCTCTGCAACTGTTCATTGAAATCTTTCTATGTCACTTATATGTGAAACAATTTTTATATGTTCTTTCAGTAAGGATACTCTTAGGGATGAATTCTAAAAGACTCAATTGTGTGTGTGTGTGTGTGTGTGTGTGTGTGTGTGTGTTTAACACATTGTCATCCCAGAGCAAGGGCTTACTTAGCTATTACCTTTAATATTATGTAGATGAGGGCGCCTGGGTGGCTCAGTGGGTTAAGCCGCTGCCTTCGGCTCAGGTCATGATCTCGGGGTCCTGGGATCGAGTCCCGCATCGGGCTCTCTGCTCAGCAGGGAGCCTGCTTCCTCCTCTCTCTCTCTGCCTGCCTCTCTGTCTGCTTGTGATCTCTCTCTCTGTCAAATAAATAAATAAAATCTTTAAAAAAAATATTATGTAGATGAATACATGGACAAATATGTAGATAAGTAGATACCTTCTGGATGATATAATCTCAGTTTGATTACTATTTAATACCAAAAAAGAAAATGTTATTTTCAATACCTATGACGTCAGTGGTATTTCACTATGATCTCTAATATTCTATAATTATCTCTCAAATCAACATACCAATGGAAATGGAAAGAATAGTAAAGATGAGTTTTCATAGAGGAACCAAAGTCTCTGAAAGTGGATTCCTGTACCTTTTGCTTAAATAGAATCATATTTTCTCTTTTTTTACTTTGATATAGGTTTCAGCTATCAATCAGGATAATGGATGTGGCCAATAAGTCTATTTCTGAATTTGTCTTGCTGGGACTCTCTAAGTCCCGGGAACTTCAGCTGTTTTTCTTCATGGTGTTTTCACTGTTTTATGTAGCAACAATGGTTGGTAACAGCCTCATAGTCATCACGGTTATAGCTGACTCTCACCTACATTCTCCTATGTATTTCCTGCTTACCAACCTTTCCATCATTGATATGTCACTTGCTTCCTTTGCCACTCCTAAGATGATTACCGACTACCTCACTGGACACAAAACCATTTCCTTTGATGGCTGCATCACCCAGATATTTTTTCTACACCTTTTTACTGGTACTGAAATAATTTTACTTATGGCCATGTCCCTTGATAGGTATATTGCAATATGCAAGCCTCTCCGCTATGCTTCAGTCATAAATCCCTTGGTGTGTACTGCACTTGTGGTGGCTTCCTGGGTTGTGGGAGTCATGCATTCAATGAGCCAGGTCATATTTGCTCTCACATTACCGTTCTGTGGTCCCAATGAAGTAGACAGCTTTTTCTGTGACCTTCCTGTGGTGTTCCAGCTGGCTTGTGTGGATACTTATGTTCTCGGCCTCTTCATGATCTCAACTAGTGGCATAATTGCCTTATCCTGCTTTATTCTTTTATTCAATTCTTACGTTATTATCCTGGTTACTATCAAGCATCATTCTTCAAAAGGATCTTCTAAGGCCCTTTCTACCTGCACAGCTCATTTCGTTGTTGTCTTCATGTTCTTTGGGCCATGCATCTTCATTTATATGTGGCCCCTAAACAGTTTCCTTGTAGATAAGATCCTGTCTGTGTTTTATACCATCTTTACTCCCATTCTGAACCCAATAATCTATACCTTAAGGAATCAAGAAGTAAAGACAGCTATGAGGAAACTGAAAAATAGGCTTCTAAATCCCAATAAGACGACTCCTTTGCATTATTTTTAGTCTTAAATTCTAGTTCTAGTTTTAACTTCCTGGGCAGTGTATGCCACTGTTTTGTGTACACAGCATTGTGACTAGGCTTTTATTTCTGGAGTTCTCATCAAATTATAATTGGATCACAGTTGCAATCAAATTGTAAATATTAAAACTACTTGCATGTGTTTAAAATACATGTTAGATTTCAGAAAAGCAAATTGACAGAAACAATTTCTTCCAGAAGTGAAGACTATCTATAAAAATGCCAAGAGTCCTTGTTCCAGGTAGGAGATTCAATATTAATAATCTATTGACTGGGAAAGATGAACAAAAGTGTGAAGAGGAAGTACAGATTAAAGATATGCTAGAAGATAATAGCATTTATTATATACAACTGGTCACTGAGAGACACGTTGGTGGCTCAGTCATTTAAGTGGTTAAGCATCCAACTCTTGATTTCTGTTCAGGTCATGATCTCAGGCTCATGAGATAGAGCACCATGTTGGGCTCCATGCTCAGCACTGTAACTGTCACCCTGAACAACTCCTCAGTCTCATATTTATTAGAAAGTGAGTAACAATCAACAAAGAAGCTGGAGTACATTAACATTGACCATGAGTCTTGTAGATACATAAGAAGAAAGGCAAAACATGTCTGGTCACGTAGTACATGACACACAGTGAGCGAGACCAAATGAAAGGATTGTCTGACTAACTGCTAATACTCCTAGGAAGGGGAGATAACAGAAAATTGAAGCAGGTGGCGTTCTGCCTTGAGCGATCTGGGCATCCCCAGCTGCTCGGCTTCAAGTACATATATCGTCCTCTCCCCCAGAAGCCTGTTGCTAGTAGATATTTTTCTTAAGGCTATATCTAAGCATGTTTGGTAACTAGTATAATTTCTTATAAGTTATATTTTAAGCAGTATGTTGTTCTGAGGGACAGTTACACAGCATGGAGTGTGCTTAGGATTCTCTCTCTCTCTTTCCTCACCACCCCCTCACCCTGGCGAGATCTCTCTCCTCAAAACAAAACAAACAACAAATCACTGAGTTACTTAGAGAATTGTCCCTAAAGTATGGCAAACTAGTAAGATTTCTATAAGCCTTAGAAACGCTATACTGCTATAGGAGTATCTTCTGACAGACAGTGATCTCCTATATCTATCCCTTAATCATTCCTACTTAACATTTTAAACAACTTGTAATCTTTTCTACTGAAGAAAGTTCTAGACATATTTAATTATGAATGTTGATGATGCCCAAAGCGAATGCTGTAAGTAGAAGAGTCTCCACCACTCACTTCTAGCTAGTAAGCAAAAAAATACAGCCCATGACAACATCTTATAATGCATTATGATTACAGAGGCTGAGGAATTCTGCAAATTAGAAAGTATTTGGAAATGAGTTTCAAAGCACTACATTTTGTTTCATACAGGTACTATGTCAGCTTAATGGCTGGGAAGTTAAGACTGGAATTAAGATAATTTATGGAGAGCCTGTGGTTTCATTTTAAAGTATTACATTGACTTACAGTTTGGTTAAATTACTTTTTCCTTTTAGTATTTGGTTGCAAAAATAGTAAATCTGTGCTTAGTAATACATTATCAATGTAATAAGTATATTTCTTTATACAAATAGGTTTTTTAGTTTTAAAAAGGTTAAAAATTAGCTTCAAGGTACACAAGCTATCACTACCACCTGCTGGTAATTACTGGAATTGCAAACATTGAAATTCATGAGAAATAATTTTCCTGTGTCTTGCTTTGCAAATCATCTTTAAATGATGGCAAACATGAAAGAACTAATTGTTATTTGAAATTGATTATTATACTTATATAGAGTGTTCGGTATATTATACAACTTTTATGAACAAGAAAATATCTGTTACAACCACAGTATTTGATAAATATCAAGTTGTTCTTCTTTGGCATTATTGAGAAAATAGAAAAAAACAAGAATTATATATGCACTAATTACCAATGATGAGAGGAAATTAAGAAAAGAAAATTCCTAACTGTTCATTTTAAGCCAAACGATAGGATAAATGTGTTTTTTCTTCATCAGTATGTTTTTTATTAATATATTAAATAAGGAAACACATTTACAGTTAATAATGTGTGATATAGAACTTTTTATAAATAAAATTTAGAGTTATATAATAAAATTTATCAGCTTTTCCATAAAAAAACATAGGAATGATTGAAATTGTTGGGTAAAAATGCCTATAGTACCAACACTAGCCTGGCATGTGTTTATATTCATGAGATAATAGCATAATTCTACTTGAAATAGGGATACAAATGGACCAATTCAGGATGTGTGTGTGTTTGTGTGTGTGTGTGAGAGAGAGAGCGAGAGCGAGTAAGCTTTCAGCTACATGTGCAAATAAGCTTAGGATCAAGAAATTCACTTATGTAGAAATTTTCTAGCCAGTGTTTTATAAATTCCATAAATAATTCTTTCAAATAATACATTTATTTGAACAGTGAATTTTTTTTTTAATGGACTGCTTTTTGCAAGATAAAACTGTCGAGCCTTTTCAAAGGAATGCCATCAATCTTCAGTACTTGTGTGGAGAATGATAAAACATTTGCCAAAACCCTCAAAGGTGCAACTGATCAGCAGCCAACTCTGCAAGGGAAGTCAATAATGAGACTGAATAGTTGGAATTATAGTAAGACTCTGCAGCTGAGAATGAAAAGGATCACAGCCTCTGAAGGACTTCTGTATGTAAAGGGAACTAACTACTACCTTTCCTGGTGGCTCAGCATAAACAGTGAATGTACAATTAATCTCTATGTATTATATAAAACTTAAATCTTAATTAGGAGCTCTAGGTAGATTATTTTATCACCATGTGTCCTCATCACTCTGCTGACACTCTTTTATATGAGGGTAAGTAAGTACAGTGACAGGGAACAGGCTCCCCATGCAGTAGTAAAGACGGTGCCATTTGCCACTAAAAGAAATAAAGTTTTCAAAGCATTCTAGATGAACAGAAACCAGCTAATATAAACATACCAGGTTGAGGATGGCTTTAAATGGTCTAAATTTCCAGTAACACAATTGAGAGAGTATTACAATTAGGATAATCTGTAAGACTTTGATGAGAAGCGATTCCCTCCTCCTTCAGGTGTTTGGGAAGCTTCATGATGACAAGCCTATGAGCTTTCAAAATTAAAAAAAAAAAGTTTTGTAAAATTAAGCACAATAATCAAATGCAGGTGAAAATATTAAAAATCAGGTCTAGAGGAAATGATAAAATGTAAATAGTAATGTGTGAAGGAACTGGATATATGTAATGGCAATACAAACTGTACCTGATGTATACTTCCAAAAACTATTTGAGGAAAATTTCATGATATGATAGAGTGTAATGGGGGTGGGTTTATATCAAAGCCTGTTCTTTGCATGTGTTTCCTCCAAGGTCCTGGAATAGACTTTAACAACAATTTACTCACAATTTTGATTCTTTCTTTTCTTTTCTTTTCTTTTTTTTTTAGATTTTATTTATTTATTTGACAGACAGAGATCACAAGTAGGCAGAGAGGCAGGGAGAGAGAGAGGAGGAAACAGGCTCCCCACTGAGCAGAGAGCCCAATGTGGGGCTCGATCCCAGGACTCTGGGATCATGACCTGAGCTGAAGGCAGAGGCTTTAACCCACTGAGCCACCGAGGCACCCCTGATTCTTTATTTTCTTAAAGAAGTCCCTTCAGACTAGACAGAGTTTAGGTTCTATGGAACCTGGATCCACCCTGAGTGTAGAGGGTAAAATTCTTAGACTCAGGTATGTTTTATCAGCTCTAAATGCCAATTCTACTATTTGTTAGTGGTGTAAACTTGAACAAGATACTTAATATCTCTTAGCCTCAGCTTCAACATCTGTAAAAGGAGATAATAATAGTACTAACACTGCAGAGTTATCGGAGGAATAAAGGAAGTCATTCCTTTGAATGACTTACTACATAATATATGTTCATATACATGTTCAATGAATGTTATTGTACTATTGTTTTGATCTACTTTGGATATCTTAGTTTAAGGGCCTTGATACCCTCCTGAGCTAAGAACTGATATGTTTAATTTGAAAGGTAAATTTTCACTTTATAAATTTTCAGTATTTGTATCTATGCATAAAATTAATGTATATTGGGATTAATTTGGAAAATTAAAAGTAACTTCTATTTTCTATTTTTCACCTTATCATTTAAAAAATTTATGAGAGTTTTAAAACAATTTCCATTAGAAAACTACATTGACTTTTATATTTATTCAAGTCTCCAGAGACTGTTTTCCTCACTGCTCATAATTTTTATGACTCAAGAAAAATTCTGAGTTATTATTTAATTAGTGTGTGATGGCTTCTTTACAATGATTAATTATTAGATTGGTTTACTGATTTTAGAATGGATTTTCACCAGAATTTTGGTCAGAATAAGAATGATGATGTTCGATCCTTCATATTATTAAAGTAAAGGCATAGATGCATAGATCAGTAAATAGTTTCTTAGACAAGTAAAACTTTGTATGATATAGCCTTATTTGAAGTAATTTTGTACTGATAAGAGCTTGGGACAATGTGATCACTGGACTGTACTGCCAAATGGAAGAAGTTCTTGGTAGATGTTAGCATTCGAATATCTTCACACTCTTTGTAAAATTGTGAAAGTGTTTTCAGACTTAAACAATGCCCAATGAAACCTTGTTTTCAAATGAACTTTTGGAAATAAAACAGTTAAAGTCAACAAGAGAGGGGCACCTGGGTGGCTTAGTTGGTTAAGCATCTGCCTTCGGCTCAGGTTATGATTTTGGGATCCTGGGATTGGAGCCATGCATCTGGCTCCCTGCTTGGCAAGAGTCTGCTTCTCCCTCTCCTCCCCATTGGTGCTTTCTCTCACTGTCTCTGTCTGTCTGCTCTCTCAAATAAATAAATAACATCTTTTTAAAAAAGTCAACAAGAGAAATGAATAAACTTCCTTCTCTCCCTGTTTATTCCCATTTACTATTTTGCATGGAGATTTTTGGATGCATGTTTCCAGACTGAAAACCAAGGGAAAGAAAACACCATGGAAACCGAATTCATCTGAACTTTTTGCATGCATTTTTGGAGTGTAGTGAAATATACTGAGAAATTTGACAGTCTTTCAATTTATATGATTCTGTGAGGATGATTAATTTTATAAAGATGGGAGTATTTTTGTTTTGATTTTTAAATTTAATTAAATGAGCCACATATAGAATATCATTAGTTTTACTTATGCAGACATCATAAAACCCCTGAAATCTTGCCATCTGCAATGACGTGGGTGGAACTAGAGGGTATTATGCTAAGCGAAATAAGTCAATCAGAGAAAGACAATTATCATATGATCTCACTGACTTGAGGAATTTGAGAAACAAGACAGACAATCATAGGGGAAGGGAGGGAAAAATGAAACAAGATTAAGCCAGAGAGGGAGACAAACCATAAGAGACTCTTTTCTCAGGAAAAAACTGAGGGTTGCTGGAGGGGAGGGAAATGGGAGGGATGGGGTGGCTGGGTGATGGACACTGGGGAGGGTATGTGCTAGGGTGAGTGCTATGAATTGTGTAAGACTGATGAATCACAGACCTGTAGCCCTGAAACAATATGTTATAGGTTAATTAAAAAATGACTATCATTAGTTTCAGATATAGTGTTCAATAACTCATCAGTTGTGTATAACACTCAGTGCTCATCACATCACGTATCCTACTTAATGCCCAAAACCCAATTACTCCATCCTCCAACCTGCCTCCCCTCCAGCAACCTTCAGTTTGTTTCCTGTAGTCAGGAGTCTCTCATGGTTTAACTTCATTGCTTTCCATTACTCTGTCCTCCAGATTGCTGATCTGTTCTCCCACTTTTTCAATTCTATTTATTCCCTCAGTGTATACTCACTGGACTTAAGAAAGAGTAGAGGACCTCCATGAGACCCTCAACAAAGAGATAAAAAGCATAAATAACAAATCAGAGATAAACTCAATAGCTGAAAGTAAAAATGCACTAAGGGAATAAACAACTATAAAGCTATCAACAGATTTTTCAGCAGAAAGTTTGTGGGCCAGAAGGAAGTGTCATGATATAGTCAAAGAGCTAAAAGAAAAACCCTT
The DNA here is from genome assembly GCF_922984935.1 of Meles meles. Lineage (NCBI taxonomy): Eukaryota > Metazoa > Chordata > Mammalia > Carnivora > Mustelidae > Meles > Meles meles. The sequence goes on from NC_060071.1 coordinate 55,205,415, forward strand.
AAAACCAAGAATACTCTACCCAGCAAGGCTATCATTCAGAATGGAAGGAGAGAGAATGGGAAAAGATAAAAAAGCTAAAGGAATTGATCATCACTGTCAGCCTTACAAGAAATGTTAAAGAAGACTCTGTGTGAAAAGCAAACACCATAAGTGGGAGTAAGAGAAGCAAGAAACACAAAAGCAATAAAATTAATTATATTTTAAAATAACTGGTCCAGGGATTCACAAAATAAGAGGGTGTAAAATATGATACCATGTGCCTAAAACCCGGGTAGGAGAGGAGTAAAAATTTAGTACTTTTAGAATGAGCTCAAACTTAAGTGATCATCAACTTAATACAGACTGTTATATGTATAAGACATTATAAATAAACCTAATGGTAACCACATCAAAAAACAGGAATAGATATACAAAAACAAAGGAATCCAAGTTTCCCCTAAAGAAAGACAACAAAACCATGAGAGAATAGCCCAAGAGAAGAAAGGAACAGAAAGATACAAAAACGGCCATTAAATGAGTAACAAAATGGCAATAAGTACATACCTAACAATAATTACTTTGTGTGCAAATGGACTAGAAACTCTCTGAAGAGTATCTTGTCAAAAGACAAAAGGTGACAGAATGGATAAAGAAGCAAGAAGATAAAGAAGTTAAAAATACACATTTTACCTACAAGAGATTCATTTCAGCCCTAAAGACATACGCAAATTGAAAGTGAAGAGATAGAAAAGCATTTATCAGGCACATGGAAGTGAAAATGAAGCTGGGGTGGCAATATTTACATCAGACAAAATAAGCTCTAAAATGAAGGCTGTAACAAGAGACAAAGAGGGACAGTAAAATCATAAAGGAAACAATTTAAAAAGAAGATACAGAAATTGTAAATATTTATGCAGAAAACACAAGAGCCCCCAAATTCATAAAGCCCCTAATCACAAACATAAAGAAAGTAATCAATAGTAAGACTATAATAACAGGGGACTTTAACATCCCATTTACTGCCTGTCAGTAAAGTATAAATCATCTAACCAGAAAGTCAACAAGGACAGTGGCTTTGAATAAGAAATTGGATGAGATGGATGTATCATATATTCAGAACATTCCATCCTAAAACATTGTTTACATATATTCATGAAAAGAATACATTTTTTTTCATACATTGGAACGTGCTCCATATGCACATCATGTTAGGTCATAAAACAAATCTCAACAAGTTCAGAAAGACTGAAATCATATCATGCATGTCTTGTGACCACAACTTTTGAAACTAGAAATCAACCATAAGAGAAAATGTCAAAGAACACAAGACGGAGAGCACGAAAACATGGGAGGTAGGGAGAGACAGAGAGCGAGAGAAGCAGAGAGAGAGAGAGAGAGAGAGAGAGAACTCAACTAATCAAAATCAGAAATGAAAGACAAGCAGCAACTGATAAAACAGAAATACAAAGGGTTATAGAGAATGTTATGAAAAATTTTAGGCCTACACATTGGACAGACTAGGAGAAGAAATTAAATTCCTGGAAACATATAACCTTCCAAACTGAATCAGGAAGAAATAGAGATTTTGAACTGACTGATTATCTAACAAAATTGAATCAGCAATCAAAGAAATCCCAACAAACAAAAGACCAGGACCAGATGGATTCATAGGTGGAGTCTACCAAACATCTAGAAAAGAGTTAGTAACTATTCTCCTCAAAATATTCCAAAAAATAGAAGAGAAAGGAAACCTTCCAAATTCATTCTATGAGGCCAGCATTACCCTGATACCAAACTGGAAAAAACACTATTAAAAAAAGAAAACTACAGGCCAATATCTCTGACAAACATAGATGCAAAAATCCTCAACAAGTATTAGCAAACCGAACCAACAATATGTCCAAAAAAATCATTCACTGTGATTAAATGAGATTTATTCATGGGATGCAAAGGTCATTTATTAGTCACAAAACAATCAACACAATACATCATATCAACAAGAGAAAGAATAAAAACCATATGATCATTTCAATAGATGCAGAAAAAGTATGTGACAAAGTACAACATCCATTCATGATAAAAACCCTCAATAAAACAGGTTTAGAGGGAATATACATAATAAAGACCATATGAAAATCAAGGCCATATGAAATATAGGCCTTGAAATAATATAGGCCATATGAAATAAAGGCCATATGAAAAATCCACAGCTAACATCATACTCAAAAACTGTGCATTTCCCTCCCAAGTCCGGACCAAGATGTCCACTCTCATCAATTTTATTACACATAGTACTGGAAATCCTAGCCACAGCAATCAGACAAAGCAAAGAAATGAGGCATCTGTATAGGTAAGAAAGAAGTAAAACTTTCACTATTTGCAGATGACATGATATTATTTATAGAAAACCCAAAAGACTCTCACAAAAAACTACTAGAACTAATAAGTGAATTCAGGAAAGTCATGGGATACAAAATCAATATACAGAAATCCATTGCATTTCTATACACTAATAATGAAGTAGCAGAAAGAGAAAGTAAAAACACAATTCCACTTACAATTGCACCAAAACCAATAAACTGCATAGGAATAAACTTAACCAAGGCGATGAAAGACCTGTTCTCTGAAAACTATAAAACATGGATGAAAGAAATTGAAAATGAAAAAAATGGAGACAAACCATAAGAGACTCTTAGTCACAGGAAAGAAACTGAGGGTTGCTGGAAGGGAGATGGGTGGAAGGATGGGGTAACTGGGTGATGAGCATTAAGGAGGGCACGTGATGTCATGAGCACTGGTTGTGATTACAAGTGATCAATCACTGAACTCTACCTCTGAAACTAATAATACACTATATGTTAATTAATTGAATGTTAAAAACAAACAAACAAACAAACAAAAAACAGAAACAAATGGAAAGCTATTCCATGCTCACAGAGTATGAGAACAAATATTGTTAATACACCCATACTACCCAAAGCAATCTACAGATTTAATGCAATCCCCATCAAAATGCCAACAGCATTTTTCATAGAACTAGAACAATCCTACAATTTGTATGAACCCACAAAAGACTCTGAATACCAAGAGCCATTTTGAAAAAAACCAAGACTGGAGGCATCATAATTCCAGATTTCAAGATACACTATAAAGCTGTAGTAATCAAAACGTAGTGGGAGAAGTAGCAGGCTGAGACTACATCAGGTCGCAGGAGATCAGCTCGATAGCTTATCTAAACATTGCAAACACCTACAAATCCAATGGGAGAGCGAAGAGAAGAAGAACAGCAACTCTAGAAACAGAAAATCAACCACTTTCTGAAAGGCAGGACTGGCGGAGAAGTGAATCTAAAATGATGGGAAGATAGACCGCGGGGGGAGGGGCTGGCTCCCGGCAAGTGGCGGAGCAACGGAGCACGAAACCAGGACTTTTAAAAGTCTGTTCCACTGAGGGACATTGCTCCAGAGGCTAAACCAGGGTGAAGCCCACGCGGGGTCAGCGTGGCCCCAGGTCCCGCAGGGTCACAGAAGGATCGGGGTGTTGGAGTGTTGGAGAGCTCGCAGGTATTAGAATGGAGAAGCTGGCTACAGAGACAGAGCCGAGGACTGAACTCTCAGCTCGGGGTTACCTTGAACTGGTCGCGGGCTGGGTGAGCTCGGAGCGCGGCTAGAGGCTGGGGATACGGGAGTGATTGGGTGCTGTCCTCTGGGGGCGCACTGAGGAGTGGGGCCCCGGGCTCTCGGCTCCTCCGGGCAGGAGACTGGGAGGCTGCCATTTTCATTCCCGTCCTCCGGAACTCTACGGAAAGCGTTCAGGGAACAGAAGCTCCCAAAAGCGAACCCGAGCCGATTACTTAGTCCGGCCGCCGGTAAGGGCAGTGCAATCCCGCCTCGGGCAAAGACACTTGAGAGTCACTACAACAGGCCCCTCCCCCAGAAGATCAACAAAATATCCAGCCAGGACGAAGTTCATCTATCAAGGAAAGTAGGTTCAATTCCTAATACAGCAGCACAATTCCAGAGGAGGAGAAAGCAAAGCACGGAACTCATGGCTTTCTCCCCATGATTCTTTAGTCTTGCGGCTACTTCAATTTTCTTTTCTTTTTTCAATTTTTTTTCTTTTTTCTTTTTTCTTCTTCTGCTAAATTTTTTTAAAAACTTTTACCCTTTTCTTTTTTAACGTTTTTTGACTAGTTTATCTAAATATATATATTTTTTCTTTCTTTTTTATATTTTTTCTTTATTTGTTTTATTTTTTAAATTTTTTTTCTTTTTTTTTCTGAACCTCTTTTTATCCCCTTTCTCCCCCCCACAATTTGGGGTCTCTTCTCATTTGGTTACAGCGCATTTTTCGGGGGTCTTTGCCACCCTTTTAGTAGTTTATTTGCTCCTTCATATCCTCTTATCTGGACAAAATGACAAGGCGGAAAAAATCACCACAAACAAAAGAACAAGAGACAGTACCAAAGGCTAGGGACCTAATCAACACAGACATTGGTAATATGTCAGATCAAGAGTTCAGAATGATGATTCTGAACATTCTAGCCGGGCTCGAAAAAGGCATGGAAGATATTAGAGAAACCCTCTCTGGAGATATTAAAGCCCTTTCTGGAGAAATTAAAGAACTAAAATCTAACCAAGTTGAAATCAAAAAAGCTATTAATGAGGTGCAATCAAAAATGGAGGCTCTCACTGCTAGGATAAATGAGGCAGAAGAAAGAATTAGTGATATAGAAGACCAAATGACAGAGAATAAAGAAGCCGAACAAAAGAGGGACAAACAGCTACTGGACCATGAGGGGAGAATTCGAGAGATAAGTGACACCATAAGATGAAACAACAGTAGAATAATTGGGATTCCAGAAGAAGAAGAAACAGAGAGGGGAACAGAAGGTCTATTGGAGAGAATCATTGGAGAGAATTTCCCTAATATGGCAAAGGGAACAAGCATCAAAATCCAAGAGATGCAGAGAACCCCCCTCAAAGTCAACAAGAATAGGTCCACACCCCGTCACCTGATAGTAAAATTTAAAAGTCTTAGTGACAAAGAGAAAATCCTGAAAGCAGCCCGAGAAAAGAAATCTGTAACATACAAGATAAAATATTAGATTGGCAGCAGACTTATCCACAGAGACCTGGCAGGCCAGGAAGAGCTGGCATGATATATTCAGAGCACTCAACGAGAAAAACATGCAGCCAAGAATACTCTATCCAGCTAGGCTATCATTGAAAATAGAAGGAGAGATCAAAAGCTTCCAGGACAAACAAAAACTGAAAGAATTTGCAAACACCAAACCAGCTCTACAGGAAATATTGAAAGGGGTCCTCTAAGCAAAGAGAGAGCCTACAAGTAGTAGATCAGAAAGGTACAGAGACAATATACAGGAACAGTCACCTTACAGACTAATAATGGCACTAAATTCATATCTCTCAATAGTTACCCTGAATGTTAATGGGCTAAATGCCCCAATCAAAAGACACAGGGTATCAGAATGGATAAAAAAAACAAAACCCATCAGTATGTTGCCTACAAGAAACTCATTTTAGACACGAAGACACCTCCAGATTTAAAGTGAGGGGGTGGAAAACAATTTACCATGCTAATGGGCATCAGAAGAAAGCTGGGGTGGCAATCCTTATATCAGATCAATTAGATTTTAAGCCAAAGACTATAATAAGAGATGAGGAAGGACACTATATCCTACTCAAAGGGTCTGTCCAACAAGAAGATCTAACCATTTTAAATATCTATGCCCCTAACGTGGGAGCAGCCAACTATATCAACCAATTAATAACAAAATCAAAGAAACACATCAATAATAATACAATAATAGTAGGGGACTTGAACACTCCCCTCACTGAAATGGACAGATCATCCAAGCAAAAGATCAACAAGGAAATAAAGGCCTTAAATGACACACTGAACCAGATGGACATCACAGATATATTCAGAACATTTCATCCCAAAGCAACAGAATACACATTCTTCTCTAGTGCACATGGAACCTTCTCCAGAATAGATCACATCCTGGGTCACAAATCAGGTCTCAACCAGTATCAAAAGATTAGGATCATTCCCTGCATATTTTCAGACCACAATGCTCTGAAGCTAGAACTCAATCACAAGAGGAAAGCTGGAAAGAACCCAAATACATGGAAAGTAAACAGCATCCTTCTAAAGAATGAATGGGTCAACCAGGAAATTAAAGAAGAATTGAAAAAATTCATGGAAACAAATGATAATGAAAACACAACAGTTCAAAATCTGTGGGACACAGCAAAGGCAGTCCTGAGAGGAAAATATATAGCGGTACAAGCCTTTCTCAAGAAACAAGAAAGGTCTCAAGTACTTAACCCTACACGTAAAGGAGCTGGAGAAAGAACAAGAAAGAAACCCTAAACCCAGCAGGAGAAGAGAAATCATAAAGATCAGAGCAGAAATCAATGAAATAGAAACCAAAAAAACAATAGAAAAAAATCAATGAAACTAGGAACTGGTTCTTTGAAAGAATCAATAAGATTGATAAACCCCTGGCCAGACTCATCAAAAAGAAAAGAGATAGGACCCAAATCAATAAAATCATGAATGAAAGAGGAGAGATCACAACGAACACCAAAGAAATACAGACAATTATAAGAACATACTATGAGCAACTCTACGCCAACAAATTGGACAATCTGGAAGAAATGGATGCATTCCTAGAGACATATAAACTACCACAACTGATCCAGGAAGAAATAGAAAACCTGAACAGGCCCATAACCAGTAAGGAGATTGAAACAGTCATCAAAAATCTCCAAACAAACAAAAGCCCAGGGCCAGACGGCTTCCCAGGGGAATTCTACCAAACATTTAAAGAAGAACTAATTCCTATTCTCCTGAAACTGTTCCAAAAAATAGAAATGGAAGGAAAACTTCCAAACTCATTCTATGAGGCCAGCATCACCTTGATCCCAAAACCAGACAAGGATCCCACCAAAAAAGAGAACTACAGACCAATGTCCTTGATGAACACAGACGCAAGAATTCTCGCCAAAATACTAGCCAATAGGATTCAACAATACATTAAAAGGATTATTCACCACAATCAAGTGGGATTTATTCCAGGGCTGCAGGGTTGGTTCAACATCCGCAAATCAATCAATGTGATACAACACATTAATAAAAGAAAGAACAAGAACCATATGATACTCTCAATAGATGCTGAAAAAGCATTTGACAAAGTACAGCATCCCTTCCTGATCAAAACTCTTCAAAGTGTAGGGATAGAGGGCACATACCTCAATATTATCAAAGCCATCTATGAAAAACCCACCGCAAATATCATTCTCAATGGAGAAAAACTGAAAGCTTTTCCGCTAAGGTCAGGAACATGGCAGGGATGTCCATTATCACCACTGCTATTCAACATAGTACTAGAAGTCCTAGCCTCAGCAATCAGACAACAAAAAGAAATTAAAGGTATCCAAATCGGCAAAGAAGAAGTCAAACTATCACTCTTCGCAGATGATATGATACTATATGTGGAAAACCCAAAAGACTCCACTCCAAAACTGCTAGAACTTGTACAGGAATTCAGTAAAGTGTCAGGATATAAAATCAATGCACAGAAATCAGTTGCATTTCTGTACACCAACAACAAGACAGAAGAAAGAGAAATTAAGGAGTCAATCCCATTTACAATTGCACCCAAAACTATAAGATACCTAGGAATAAACCTAACCAAAGAGGCTAAAAATCTATACACAGAAAATTATAAAGTACTCATGAAAGAAATTGAGGAAGACACAAAGAAATGGAAAAATGTTCCATGCTCCTGGATTGGAAGAATAAATATTGTGAAAATGTCTATGCTACCTAAAGCAATCTACACATTTAATGCAATCCCTATCAAAATACCATCCATTTTTTTCAAAGAAATGGAACAAATAATCCTAAAATTTATATGGAACCAGAAAAGACCTCGAATAGCCAAAGGAATATTGAAAAAGAAAGCCAAAGTGGGTGGCATCACAATTCCGGACTTCAAGCTCTATTACAAAGCTGTCATCATCAAGACAGCATGGCACTGGCACAAAAACAGACACATCAATCAGTGGAACAGAATAGAGAGCCCAGAAATAGACCCTCAACTCTATGGTCAACTAATCTTCGACAAAGCAGGAAAGAATGTCCAATGGAAAAAAGACAGCCTCTTCAATAAATGGTGCTGGGAAAATTGGACAGCCACATGCAGAAAAATGAAATTGGACCACTTCCATACACCACACACGAAAATAGACTCCAAATGGATGAAGGACCTCAATGTGAGAAAGGAATCCATCAAAATCCTTGAGGAGAATGCAGGCAGCAACCTCTTCGACCTCAGCCGCAGCAACATCTTCCTAGGAACAACGGCAAAGGCAAGGGAAGCAAGGGCAAAAATGAACTGTTGGGATTTCATCAAGATCAAAAGCTTTTGCACAGCAAAGGAAAGAGTTAACAAAACCAAAAGACAACTGACAGAATGGGAGAAGATATTTGCAAATGACATATCAGATAAAGGGCTAGTATCCAAAATCTATAAGGAACTTAGCAAACTCAACACCCAAAGAACAAACAATCCAATCAAGAAATGGGCAGAGGACATGAACAGACATTTCTGCAAAGAAGACATCCAGATGGCCAACAGACACATGAAAAAGTGCTCCACGTCACTCGGCATCAGGGAAATACAAATCAAAACCACAGTGAGATATCACCTCACACCCGTCAGAATGGCTAAAATTAACAAGTCAGGAAATGACAGATGCTGGCGAGGATGTGGAGAAAGGGGAACCCTCCTCCACTGTTGGTGGGAATGCAAGCTGGTGTAACCACTCTGGAAAACAGCATGGAGGTTCCTCAAAATGTTGAAAATAGAACTACCCTATGACCCAGCAATTGCACTACTGAGTATTTACCCTAAAGATACAAACATAGTGACCCGAAGGGGCACGTGTACCCGAATGTTTATAGCACCAATGTCTACAATAGCCAAACTATGGAAAGAACCTAGATGTCCATCAACAGATGAATGGATAAAGAAGATGTGGTATATATACACAATGGAATACTATGCAGCCATCAAAAGAAATGAAATCTTGCCATTTGCGACGACGTGGATGGAACTAGAGCGTATCATGCTTAGTGAAATAAGTCAATCGGAGAAAGACAACTATCATATGATCTCCCTGATATGAGGACATGGAGAAGCAACATGGGGGGTTAGGGGGATAGGAGAAGAATAAATGAAACAAGATGGGATTGGGAGGGAAACAAACCATAAATGACTCTTAATCTCACAAAACAAACTGGGGGTTGCTGGGGGGAGGTGGGGTTGGGAGAGGGGGAGGGGGCTATGGACATTGGGGAGGGTATGTGCTATCTTGAGTGCTGTGAAGTGTGTAAACCTGGCGATTCACAGACCTGTACCCCTGGTGATAAAATACATTATATATTTATTAAAAAATAATTTGGAAGGGGAGGCGAACCATAAGAGACTATGGACTCTGGAAAACAACCTGAGGGTTTTGAAGGGTCAGGGGTGGGAGGTTGGGCGAACAGGTGGTGGGTAATGGGGAGGGCACGTTTGGCATGGAGCACTGGGTGTTGTGCAAAAACAATGAATACTGTTACGCTGAAAAAATAAATAAAATGGAAAAAAAAAAACCGTAGTGGTAGTGGCAGAAAAACAGACATGTCAACCAATGGAACAGAATGGAGAGTCCAGAAAGAAACCCACAATTATATGGTCAATTAATCTATGACAAAGGAGGCAAGAATATGCAGAGGGATGAAGACTGTCTCTTCAGCAAATGGTGCTGGGAAAACTGGAGAGGTAGATGCAAAAGAATGAAATTGGACCACTTTCGCACACCATACACAAAAATAAGCTCAAAATGGATGAAAGTCCTAAATGTGAGACCTGAAACTATAAAAATCCCAGAAGGAAGAAAAAAAAATCCCAGAAGAGAACACATGCAGCAATTTCTTAGACATTGGCTGTAACAACAGTATTCTAAATATGACTGCTGAGGCAATGGAAATTAAAATGAAATAAACTACTGGAACTGTATGAAAATAAAAATCTTCTGCTGAGCAAAGGAAACAACCAAAAAAACTAAAAGACTGCCTACTGAATAGAGGATACTTGCAGGGCGCCTGGGTGGCTCAGTGGGTTAAGCCTCTGCCTTCAGCTCAGGTCATGATCTCAGGGTCCTGGGATGGAGCCCCCACATCTGGCTCTCTGCTCAGCAGGAAGTCTGCTTCCCCCTCTGTCTCTGCTTGCCTCTCTGCCTACTTGTGATCTCTCTCTCTCTGTCAAATAAATAAATAAAATCTTAAAAAAAAGAAGATCCTTGCAAATGACATAGCTGATAAAGCTATATATCCAAAATATATAAAGTATTTTAAAAATGCAATACCCCAAAACCCCAAAAATCCAAATAAAAAATAGCAGAAGACAAGAATAGACATTTCTCAAAAAACAAAACCCCAAAAAACAGAGATGGACAACAGACATAAGAACACATGCTCAACAACACTAATCATCAGGGAAATGCAATTCAAAACCACCATGAGATATCTACCTCACACCTGTCAGAATGGTTAAAATAAAAAGCACAAGAAACAGCACTGGTGAGGATGTAGAGATGAAGGAACTTCTCATTCACTGTTGGTGGGAATATATACTGGTGTAGCCACTGGAAAATAATAGGAAATTCTTCAAAAATTAAAAGTAGAGGGGTACCTTGGTGGCTCAGTGAGTTAAAGCCTCTGCCTTCGGTTCAGGTCATGACCTCATGGTCCTGAGATCAAGCCCTACATAGGGCTTTCTGCTCAGCAGGGAGCCTGCTTTCCCCTCTCTCTCTGCCTGCCTCTCTGCCTACTTGTGATCTCTGTCTGTCAAATAAATAAATAAGGTCTTTAAAAAAATTAAAAACAGAATTACCATAGGTCCAGTAATTTTGCTATTGGGTCTTTACCCAAAGAATATGCAAACATTATTTAAACAAGTGGCTGTTTCCCTCCCTACGTGGCTCTTGTTATGTACACAATACAAAATAGCATTAATGCTGATTAGCATGATTATATATAGTACATAAACAGAAACTTCCTGTACACATCAGTGGATCTGAGAACTAAGGCCCATAAAATTGAAAGAAAAACAGAATGTTTTAATATAAGTCAAAAATAGGATTGAACACTGCAAAAAAATCAGAAGTCCCTCATGTACATATTTACCTATTTACAGCTAAAAACAGGCATTACAACAAGACTAATCTAACTATACTCATTTATATATAAAAAACACAAATTTCACACACATCACATAAAGCTTCCATTAGAACAAAGCGATATTGCCAGACAAGCATCAGTGAAGTATAATGCCTCTTCTAGTTGTCATTGCACAATGCTATAGATATTGCAGTCCAGGCAGTACACCCAAGAACACCAAAGTCCTATACCCAAATACAATTAATATGTTAAAGAAGCTCTCTGCAAGTGGTGCTGGATTCCACCAGGAAGTCTACTGTAGCCATGTTGGTTATGACTTTCAATGAAGAAGGGTACAGATACATTAAGAATTGAAGTAATTTAAAAAAGCTTTAAACGTTCTTTCTTGAACCAAAACAGTCAACAAAAGACACATGAAAAATTAACTTTTCTGATACCTTTGCAATTTAAAAGTCAGATACATGCTGTTCAGTAGAGCTGCTGTATGTAAAAAACAAATGTTGTTTTAATTTCTTCTTGCAAACAAATTAATCCTAGTGTAGTTCTATGCTACACAACATTTTTAGCAATGAGAGTAATGCAGACATAGTCTGGGACAGGCCAGCACAATAAGCTTCAAAGATATCTCAAGACCCTGTTGGCTTTGATGGTTTTACTCATGACAACAAGTTGTGGTGTTTACCTTTCACAGGACATCTTATTTTACAGCTTGTAGAAAACCAATTAACCAGGTTTTCATATGGCACCAAATACCAGTCTCATATAATACCAGTTTCTATAAGGTCCCAAGACAGACTGAAGTTTATGCACAATGTCTTCTAATCTTTCAAAGAACAGTGCTCGCTTCGGCAGCACATATACTAATCTTTCAAAGAACAGATACGATTAGGGTATAAAAGTACTTTCCTGAGTACTCCAAATAAATTTTATGAGTCTATCGTTGTCTCAGTACCAAAATTAGATGTGGTAGCACAAACAATTTCAAAATACTACAGGCAAATTTCACTTGTAAAGCTATATGCAAAAATCCTACATAAAAATTAACATATCAAATCCAGGCTGATATTCTTATATACCATATCACAATTAAGTAGAATTTATGCTAGGAATGCAAATACATCCACAATGGATGCTCTATTAATGGTATTTGACAGTTAAGATTAAAAGAGGAATTTATTATCTCCATTGGGGGGATCAGATGTTCTCTGAATTTTTCCATTTTTCCACTAAGGTCAGGGAATATCACTGAAGATTCATTATCTTTTTTAAAGATTTTATTTATTTGTCAGAGAGAGCGAGCGAGCGAGCGAGCACAAGCAGAGGGAGCAGAGGGAGAAGCAGGCTCCCTGCTGAGCAAGGAGCCCAACACAGGACTCAACCTCTGGACCTTGGGATCATGACCTGAACTGAAGGCGGAGCTGAACTAACTGAGCCACCCAGGAGGCCCTGAAGATTCAATTCTTGTTGAAGTAGTTCAGAAACGCTACATGCCAAAATTTCCCCAAATCTATTAGAAACATAGTGCATATAATTGGTAATAAGTAAGACACAGGGGGAATGCTTGATTTGTTGCTAAGTCAAAGGTAAAAGTAGTTTGACTCTCTGGCCATTTTCCCTGTTTGACAAATCAGTGAATATGTAATGACAAAAAATCACCATGGGACACATCTCCCATGGTCCCAGTTCAATCCACAGTCTAGAATAAAGTAAAGAAATGATAAAATGGAAAAAGGGTGAAAAAGAATGCTGCAGCTTGCCCAAGTCAATGTTTACTGTAGTTGTATATCAGCTCAAAAGCATGTACACATCTGATGTAGCTCTTTTCTTTCTACTCTTTTATAAGAGAATTGATTTGAAAGAAGCCAACACTTCAGTTTCCTTACAAATCCTCAGATAACTGAATCAGGTATGTTTATTTTATGTCAACCATTTGCTTGATACATTTACTTGGGATTTAATCTTTGGAAAATGTTGATGAGACTTTTAATAAACTATAGAAAGGAAATTAAAGCAATGGTTTATGATATTTGGACTTAGAGTTTTGTGAAAATTCTTTTGCCTTTACTGTAAAATATTTATATCCATGTTAGTCTGGTATATACAATTTGACTTGGGTGGGGTGTGATAGAAAATGATTCAAGGATCAATTTCTTTAACATGTGAGCTGTTTTTTTTTTTTTTCTCCTTTGGTTCTAGTTTTCTTTTCCTTTTGAAAAAGTGAGAAGAGATGTTACAAGAGCACACTGACATCATTTTATCTTTATCATAGTTAATCCCAGCCCAGTCCAGCACTGAGACAAAAATGGCATTCAGAACAAGGATGAAGCATCACTCTCTGTGAGGATTTCTGGCATTTTTCTTCTCCTGATTCCCACACCCCTTTATTTCTCATTCACTTTTACTAAAAGAACGTTGTGACTTCATAGGTGACTAACCAAATTAAAAGATATGGTTAAGAATAGTTTTATTCCTAATCCTTCCCTAAACCCATACTTTATCCTTTTGAATACAAATTCCCTTCCCCACAAGAGAATGCTCCAGGGAGGATGCCCCTTCTCATTCTAAGTGATCATTATTGATCTAAATATCCTTTGGAATGGTTCCATTTTAGTTATTTTGTCACAGTATTCATTGTTCATTCACTTGATTGTTTTTCCTTTTCACTTGTTTTTTTATGCTGCTTTTGGGAGAACCTTTGTATAGTACAATATAGCAACAACCCAGTTAGCAAATATTACCAGGGCATAAAGTTTTCCAGGCTAATACATTTTAAACTAGAATTTACACCTTTAAGGCAAAAGCATTAACAATTTTGGAAAACAAAACACATATCACCCTCTTACCTTTATAACTAGAAAGGGTTATTATCATCAGGTGCATTTATGATACATTTAGTAATATTTAATATAGCTTTACATCAACTACTTTTTCTCATTTTCTAATCTTGATAATTCTACTTGCCTATTTTTCAACCATACCTTTAGGTTCCATTAGAGATTCCACTGTCAAGGACTGTGGAAAGAGCTTTGAAGAACTGGGATGAGGTTCTGGATATTTTACTTACTGTTTGTATAATAATGAACACATTAGCTAACCTTTCTGAGTCTCAATTTCCTTACATGAAAACTGTAGACAACAACCTCCTGCACACCAGATTGTTGTAAAAAGTTTAATGTTCACGTACCGCATGTAAAACCTCTTTCAAACTAGTTTTTCCTATAGACATCATCCCTTTTTTCAGTTTTTTAAAGAGACTGACACTTATCACTTTTAATTATTAGAGAAAATGAAAAGTGAGTCTTCTTCCTTAAAAAAAGTATAAACTAACTGCCTTCCTTTCAATTAAAATTCTTGTGTTTCTAAACACAATTAAAAAAAATGAATTCTCGGGGCGCGTGGGTGGCTTGGTGGGTTAAAGCCTCTGCCTTCAGCTCAGGTCATGATCCCAGGGTCGTGGGATCAAGCCCCATATCTGGTTCTCTGCTCAGTGGGGGCCTGCTTCCACTTCTCTCTCTGTCTGCCTCTCTGCCTACTTGTGATCTCTGTCTGTCAAATAAATAAAATCTTAAAAAAAAATGAATTCTCATATCCTTATTTATCTCCTTAGAAGCTTTTCCTGCATTCTCCCAAAGAAGCTGCAAGAGAACATAAGCAGAATCAAATATCTAACAATATATTTGCAAGTTGTTCATTATTTCAATTCTGTATCATGTTATTTAGTTTTGGGGTAAATACCCAGCAGTGCAATTGCAGGATCATAGGGAAGCTCTATTCTTAATTTCTTGAGGAATCTCCACACTGTTCTCCAAAGTGGCTGCACCAACTTGCATTCCCACCAACAGTGTAAGAGGGTTCCCCTTTGTCCACATCCTCTCCAACACACGTTGTTTCCTGTCTTGCTAATTTTGGTCATTCTAATTGGTGTCAGGTGGTATCTCAATGTAGTTTTAATTTGAAACTCCCTGATGGCTAGTGATGATGAACATTTTTTCATGTGTCTGATAGCCATTTGTATGTCTTCATTGGAGAAGTGTCTGTTCATATTTCTGCCCATTTTTTTGATGATTATCTGTTTTGTGTGCATTGAGTTTGAGAAGTTCTTTCTAGATCCTGGATATCAACCTTTTGTCTGTACTGTCATTTGCAAATATCTTCTCCCATTCCGTGGGTTGCCTCTTTGTTTTGTTGACTGTTTCCTTTGCTGTGCAGAAGCTTTTGATCTTGATGAAGTCCCAAAAGTTCATTTTTGCTTTTGTTTCCTTGGCCTTTGGAGACATATCTTGAAAGAAGTTGCTGTGGCTAATATCGAAGAGGTTACTGCCTATGTTCTCCTCTAGGATTCTGATGGATTTCTGTCTCACGTTGAGGTCTTTTATCCATTTCGAATTTATCTTTGTGTACGGTGTAAGAGAATGGTCGAGTTTCATTCTTCTACATATCGCTGTCCAGTTTTCCCAGCACCATTTATTGAAGAGACTGTCTTTTTTCCATTGTATATTTTTTCCTGTTTTGTCAAAGATTGTTTGACCATAGAGTTGAGGGTCCATATCTGGACTCTCCACTCTGTTCCACTGGTCTATGTGTCTGTTTTTATGCCAGTACCACGCTGTCTTGGTGATCACAGCTTTGTAGTAAAGCTTGAAATCGGGTAACATGATGCCGCCAGTTTGGTTTTTGTTTTTCAACATTTCCTTAGCAATTCGGGGTCTCTTCTGATTCCATACAAATTTTAGGATTATTTGCTCCAGTTCTTTGAAAAATACCAGTGGAATTTTGATTGGAATGGCGTTATTTTTTTCTCATTGTTCATTATCTCAATTTTTGCCCAATGAGAAAGTATGGTGTTGCCAGATATTTAAGCAACATGGGGGGTTAGGGAGATAGGAGAAGAATAAATGAAACAAGATGGGATTGGGAGGGAGACAAACCATAAATGACTCTTAATCTCACAAAACAAACTGGGGGTTGCTGGGGGGAGGTGGGGTTGGGAGAGGGGGAGGGGGTTATGGACATTGGGGAGGGTATGTGCTATCGTGAGTGCTGTGAAGTGTGTAAACCTGGCGATTCACAGACCTGTACCCCTGGGGATAAAAATACATTATATGTTTATAAAAAAAAAAATTGGAAGGGGAGGCGAATCATAAGAGACTATGGACTCTGAAAAACAACCTGAGGGTTTTGAAGGGTCAGAGGTGGGAGGTTGGGGGAATAGGTGGTGGGTAATAGGGAGGGCACGTTTTGCATGGAGCACTGGGTGTTGTGCAAAAACAATGAATACTGTTACGTTGAAAAAATAAATAAAAATAAATAAATAAATACATTTAACAAAAAAATAAAAAGTAAGTTTTTGAAAAATAAATAAATAAATAAATAAATAAAATATTAAAAAAAAAGTACCTTATTTTATTAAGTGACAGAAATCCTAATCAAAGCCTACAAATTTTATATCCTGGATATAATTATTTCTTTTGGAAGCTTTCTACATTGGTAAATAACATGTTACAGTTGACCTTCAAATGACCTACTTTTTTTTTTTTTAAGATCATAGTCTTTATTTTTTTTCTTTTAAGTGTTCCAGAATTCATTGTTTATGCATCACACCCAGTGCTCCATGAAATATGTGCTCTCCATAATACCCACCATCAGGCTCACCCAACCCGTCGAAAACCCTCAGTTTGTTTTCAGAGTCCACAGTCTCTCATGGTTCACCTCTCCCTCCAATGTCCCCTAACTTACTCCTCCTTTTCAACTACTGTTACTAAATAAGATCTTTGCATTTCCTTGCTATTATTACCTTATCTATCAATATTCTATTCTGACATATTGGTCATCTCTGTTCACTTATTTCCATATAATACAATGTTAACTTCAAGGGACTTCAAGCCAAAACAGCCATCACAACTTCAGAGAAAATATGTATTAAACACTTGTAATGGTGTAGTTGTGGAGGTTAAGTAGTAGAGAAAGGACAGAGGTAAAAGGAGAACCACAGTAAAAAACAGGAAGGTAAATGTAAACATGGTCTCTTGAGAATTCTCTAAGAACTGAAGCTGCCTCTTAGCAATCCCAAGCAGATAATGCACAACAGCAGGACAAGGAAGTGAGGACAAGAATCTGGATACTTTAGCTTCTTCTCTTAATTGTGGTTTTCATAATACAATTCTGTTGTTTCTTTACCATCAGATTTAACCCTCAAGTGTATAAAATGGAGTTATAGCTTTCCTTCATTAGTAAGGACAACTGAGAGAAGAAATATTTGTCAGAATTATAGATAAACCACTTCCTAACAGGACTAATTCTAAATTGTTTAAAATTAATGTTGAGAAGACTCTTCAGTTTTGTGGTCCACTTTTTTTGTTCTTGATAATAATCTATTAATGTTCTCTTTATAGGTATTTCTCTTGTACCCTGAGACCATGGATCAAGGAAACTATTCTAGGGTGGCTGAGTTTGTGTTGCTGGGACTTTCTAGTTCCTGGGAACTACAATATTTCTTCTTCGTGTTGTTTAACTTCTTGTACATCACCATTGTGCTGGGCAATCTCCTCATTGTCCTTACTGTGATTTCTGAACCTGCCCTGCACACACCCATGTATATCATGCTCAGTAACCTTTCTGTTCTTGATGTGTTTCTAGACACTTATGCAACCCCCAAGATGATTCATGATTTCCTTCATGAATCTAAGACTATCTCCTTTGAGGGCTGTATGGCCCAGATATTCTTGCTTCATGTCTTTGCTGGTGGTGAGATGGTACTTCTTGTAGCCATGGCTTATGACAGGTATGTAGCCATATGCAAACCTCTCCACTATACAACCATCATGAACTTGTGCAAGTGTACAGGTCTGGTGGTAGGATCTTGGGTCATTGGGATCATGCACTCCCTGAGCCAGTTAGCTTTCACTATAAACTTGCCTTTCTGTGGCCCAAACATAGTGGATAGTTATTACTGTGACCTTACATTGGTCATTAAACTTGCCTGCACAGATACTTATGTCCCTGAAGTGTTGATGCTTTTGGACAGTGGTCTCATGGGAGTGACTTCATTCTTACTCTTGCTGATCTCCTACATGGTTATCCTAATCACTGTTCAACGTCATTCCTCAGTGGGCATGGCCAAGGCCCGCAGCATTCTGACTGCCCACATCACTGTAGTGACTCTCTTTTTTGGGCCTTGTATCATCATTTATGCATGGCCTTTCAACAACTTCCCAGTGGATAAAGTCCTTTCTGTGTTCTCTACAGTTTTTACACCTATACTGAACCCCATTATCTATACATTGAGAAATAAAGAGGTGAAATCAGCAATGCATAAACTGAAGATCCGGTATGTGAGTTCCAAGCTGCTCTCCCAACTGTCTCTCACAAGATAGATTTGTTGAACTGCATAGACAAGAAGAAACTTAAGGAAACATAGACTTACTTTTTCTTTTGGCTACCATCATTTAAAAAAATTACCTTATTTGTTTGAAATGATAAATGTATATTCTTTGTTATATATTTGAATTAAAGGAACCTCACATGATTATGCAGATTCTAAGGTAAGAAGTTGCTTATGTTTGCTACCTAAAGTCAGTGATAAGATGTTTCACAAATTATTATATAATTTAATTTTTAAGAAATTAATTTCATAAAAATTTAGGTGGATATCCATATTGGAAAAACAAAATAGTGTTTCTTTTATGGTGTAAAATACTGCAAGTAATCTATGATTTAGTTCCAGTAGTAAAAACAATCCATTAGAATTCCTGTTTTCACACATTTAACATCAAAAGGTTTGTGCTATCTATCAAAAAATCCATTTAGCATGTAAAAAGTAATTTCACAAAAATAAATCCACCTTTATATTTTGTCTCACATACACAACTTAAGAAGAATCACATACGTTTTTTTGTAGCTTTATAAAATCACTTGATGTTAGTCTGGTACCATTTATTCTTTTACATTTTTTTTTCCATTTTATTTATTTTTTCAGCGTAACAGTATTCATTCTTTTTGCACAACACCCAGTGCTCCATGCAAAACGTGCCCTCCCCATTACCCACCACCTGTTCCCCCAACCTCCCACCCCTGACCCTTCAAAACCCTCAGGTTCTTTTTCAGAGTCCATAGTCTCTTATGGTTCGCCTCCCCTCCCCAATGTCCATAGCCCGCTCCCCCTCTCCCAATCCCACCTCCCCCCAGCAACCCCCAGTTTGTTTTGTGAGATTAAGAGTCATTTATGGTTTGTCTCCCTCCCAATCCCATCTTGTTTCATTTATTCTTCTCCTATCCCCCTACCCCCCCATGTTGCTTCTCCATGTCCTCATATCAGGGAGATCATATGATAGTTGTCTTTCTCTGATTGACTTATTTCACTAAGCATGATACGCTCTAGTTCCATCCACGTCGTCGCAAATGGCAAGATTTCATTTCTTTTGATGGCTGCATAGTATTCCATTGTGGATTCAACAGTACATTAAAAGGATTATTCACCACGATCAAGTGGGATTTATTCCAGGGCTGCAGGGTTGGTTCAACATCCGCAAATCAATCAATGTGATACAACACATTAATAAAAGAAAGAACAAGAACCATATGATACTCTCAATAGATGCTGAAAAAGCATTTGACAAAGTACAACATCCCTTCCTGATCAAAACTCTTCAAAGTGTAGGGATAGAGGGCACATACCTCAATATTATCAAAGCCATCTATGAAAAACCCACCGCAAATATCATTCTCAATGGAGAAAAACTGAAAGCTTTTCCGTTAAGGTCAGGAACACGGCAGGGATGTCCATTATCACCACTGCTATTCAACATCGTACTAGAAGTTCTAGCCTCAGCAATCAGACAACAAAAAGAAATTAAAGGCATCCAAATTGGTAAAGAAGAAGTCAATCTATCACTCTTTTACATTTTATTGGTAAAAACTATGTTGACATCAAAAGATGACAGCTCATGAAGCTTTAGACATCTGGCAATAAGACCATGAAAAACTGAATAAGACTCCCTTCATCCATGCTCTGCATCAGGTATTTACTGGGCCCTGAATGGTGTTTGTACACTAGTTAAAGGGAGGGCAGGAAATGCAAAAGGTAAGTACTTTGGAACTCACCGAATATTATGATCTGGAAACACATTATGATGTTACCTGAGTGTTATGTACCATCCCAATTTCCTCTAAGATGGTCTCAATCTAAAATTTAGGTTCAGCTGATAAAAAAAAAAAAAAGACCGTGCAACATTTACTTTGTGGAGGCATACTATTTATGCTATGCAATCACTGTGATTGTGAATATAACTTATCCCATGGTTGGGTGATTCATCAACCATGTACTTGTACTGCTGCTTCTTTTTTGGTATTACCGATATGATCAAAGATTACCTGGACAGCAATGCCTGCTTTAGATATGTCACGTGCAATTTTTTTTTGTCATAACGTGAAAACTATTTTAAGTTTGTAACTCCATAGTGAGGAAAAGTTATTAGAGTTGTCTTGTGTTCTTCCTTTAAACCACATATTATCCTTGGTTTTTCTTGAGGCTTGAAGCCAATTATTAGCTCATTTTCACAATACCACAGTTTCTTTTACAAACACCCAGATCAGGATCATCCATACCACTGCATGCTTCAAGTAAAGTAGCAGGAAACAACATGCATTATACACTGAACCCTTCTGTCCAAAAAGAATAAGACAGGCTATGACATTATTCCATTAATCTTAACAAAATTATTACGGTAAGCCATGAACCCATCAGATACACTGAATGTATATTCCAATGAATGTGCATTCCACTGGTTTTAGAAAAACCTTAAGTCCTGGACTAGGAAGCTGGCATGATGTTTCAGAACCCCGTCTTTCAGAGTCTGAAATACAGCTTGCATTGTGAATAAGAAAAGTGCAGCTGAGATGATCAGCAGCAGGTGGCAGCTTACCAGCAGAGATGGAGGAGGCCAAGGGGATAAAAGCAGCAGGAACACTGAGCCATGTCCCTACCCAGGCTATATAGGCAGGTAACAGCAGCAGAGGTAGGTGGCAATTGGCCTAGGACACCTCATTAGTGGAGTAATATTGGAGCCAACTGTGGTCACTCAGGCTTTATATTATAACTATATTGATGTATTTCATACCTTGTATATAAATATTGTCTCAAATATTTAAAAGTCCTAATGCATTTGATAAGGAGTTAATATCCAAAATATATAAAGAACTCACACAACCAACACCAAAAAATCCCAAGCAATCTGAAAAATGGGCAGAGGACCTAAACAAACATTTTACCAAAGAAGACATAGAGATGGCAATGGGCACATGAAAAGATGCTCAGTATCACTAACTGGGGAAATGCAAATCAAAACCACAGTGAAAAATCATTTTGCATCTGTCAGAATGGATAGCATCAAAAACACAAGAAATGTTAAGTGTTTACAAGGATGTGGACAAAAAGAAACCTTGGTGAAATGTAAATTAACGGACTGTGGAAAACAATATGGAGGTTCTTGAAAACATAAAAATAGAAATGCTGTATGATCTAATAATTCTACTACTGGGTATTTACCCAAAGAAAACAAGATCACTAATTTGAAAAGATATATGCACTCCTATATGTTCACTGGAGCATTATTTAAAATAACCAAGATATGGAAACAACCAAAGTTTCCAATGATAGATGACTGGATAAAGAAGATGTTCTATATACACAATGGAATATTGTTCAGCCATAAAAGAGATGAGATTTGGGGCACCCGGGTCATTCAGTCAGTTAGGGGTCCCACTCCTGATTTCAGTTCAGGTCATGATTTTAGGGTCATGAAACTGAGCTTTGCATTGGGCTTGCAATGGTTGTGGAGCCCGCTCAAGATTTTCTCTCCCTCTCCTGCTGCTCCCCCATCCCCCTGTGTGCTCTCTCTATATATAAAAAAGAGAGAGAAATGAGATTTTAGAACTAGAGGGTATAATGCTAAGTGAAAAAAGTTGGAGAGAGAAAAATGAATACCATACAATTTCACTTCTATGTGGACTCTAAAAACAAATGAATAAAGAAACAGAGTAGAATCATACCTAGAAAAACTGATGGTTGCCAGAGGGTGGGGGGTGGGGTGTATGAGCAAAATAGTTGAAGGGGAATGAGACATAAAGTCTCCCAGTTATGTAGTGAGTAAGTCACAGGAAGAAAAGGTACAGCATAGGGAACAGTCAATGGTATTGTAATAGTGTTGCATGGTAAAGATGGTAGCTACACTTGTGGTGAGCATAGCGTCACCTGCAGAGTTGTTAAAAAAAATTCCAGTAATGAATCACTGAATACTAAAAACTAATGATATGTTGGCCAATTGAACATAGTAAATAAAAACACTACAAACAAAAACAAAAACAAATATAATGGGATTCCTAAAGTATAATGTAAATAACCATTCCTTTGCTGTTGTATAATGAGGGTTCCATTTTTGTTACCATACCAACACTTGAATAAACATGTTTTACTTATAAAAAATTGTGTCAGAAACAAACTATCAAATATGTTGCACAAAATTATAGTGTGACTCAGTTTGGATTGTATAATTATATGAAACTATTTGTGAATTTTGATTTTATCTAATATTCAGTTTCTTTATTTCTAGAATATGGCATTTTTTTGAGGTCTGATTTTAAGTTTCAGTAGATGTAGTTTTATAATATAGTATGTTCTTTTATTAAATTATTTATCCATTCAATTATGAGAAGTGAACTGAAGGGGATGTTAAAGTAAGAATTTAACTATAAAGGAAAATCTATTAATTACTCATATTGTATTTACACTTATTAACTTAAAAATATATTCAATGGATTCTATGCGTCAAACACAAGTTAGAACCAGGCTTTATACAGCAAATGTCCAAAGGAGCACTGAGAGTATTAAGGTATATTTTCCTTATCAACTTTCTTCAAAGAAATGGAAGATTTAATTTTAATCCAAATGATCCATGTTAAATACTTACTTAGTTAACTTAGGGCACTGACAATGATAAATTTTAAATTAATTAAAATTCACATATAGAAGAACCAGTCTTAGAGTAGTTTCCCAGAATAAATTTTAAAATTTACAATTACTGATTCGATCATGACACATCTAGACAAGTGTTTAAGACTTCTTTTGTCTTTCTTTGATGCCATCATAATTTGATATTTCCTTCATATACAAGATTTTTTTTAGCATCTCTGTAACATTCACTGTCTTCTGAATTTTGAAGTACTAGTGTCCAACAGTGTTAGCTTACTAAAAAAAAATCAGTGCAATACACTATGACATGCTTACATGTTACAAAACAAAAACAACCCAGATTATATTTTTAAATTAATTTTTTCTCTTTCATGGCTTCAAGGTTTCAAGTATTTCCCCTTCTCTTCTACATTTTTTTTTTTGGATTTTTTTTTACCTTTTACAGATAATTTTTTTTAAATAAAAAGAAAATCCTTTTGTCCTCATTTCTTCCTCTAGCTCTTGATCCATTTCTCATCTTTGCCCTTGTTGACAAGATATTTATGGGGAAAGCTCTGAAGGCTTGTTCATACTGTCTCCCATAGTTCTCTTCTTTTTCTTTCTTGTGCCCACTCCAGTAAGGCTTTTATCTCCATATTCTACTCATATTGCTTCTTTAAAGGTTACTAGTGACCTCTCTACTGCTAAATCCAGAGATCATTTCCCAATCCTCATCCTAGTTGATCAATCAGTTCTACAATTTTTTAAAAAGATTTTGTTTATTTATTTGACAGAGAGAGACATAGCGAGAAAGAGAACACAAGTGGGGAAAGTGGGAGAGAGAAAATCTCTGCGAGAGGCCTGATGTGGGACTCAATCCCACAACCCTGGGATCATGACCTGAGCCAAAGGCAGACACTTAATGACTGAGCTACCCAGGTGCCCAGCTGTACAATTTTTGATACAGCTGATCACACTCTCCCTCTTGAAACCCTCTTCGATTGGCTTTTAGAACACAATGCTCTCCTGGTTTCCTTCATATACTTTTGGACGTGCTCTCTGAATGTCTTTTGAGGTTCCTCCTCCTTTTTCTGACCTCTTAGATTACACCAGAGCTCATTTCTTTTTTTTTTTTTTTTAGGTCATGTTTATGATTTTTTTTATTTGTTTATTTACAGCATAACAGTGTTCATTGTTTTGGCATCACACCCAGTGCTCCATGCAGTACGTGCCCTCCCTATTACCACCTGGTTCCTCAAGCTCCCACCCTCCCAACCCCTTCAAAACCCTCTGGTTGTTTTTCAGAGTCCATAGTCTCTCATGGTTCATCTCCCCTTCCAGTTTCCCTCAACTCCCTCTCCTCTCCATCTCCCCATGTCCTCCATGTTATTTGTTATGCTCCACAAAGAAGTGAGACCATATGATACTTGACTCTCTCTGCTTGACTTATTTCATTCAGCATAATCTCTTCCAGTCCCGTCCATGTTGCTACAAAAGTTGGGTATTCATCCTTTCTGATGGAGGCATAATACTCCATTGTGTATATGGACCACATCTTCCTTATCCATTCAACTGTTGAAGGGCATCTTGGTTCTTTCCACAGTTTGGCGACCGTGGCCATTGCTGCTATAAACATTGGGGTACAGATGGCCCTTCTTTTCACTACATCTGTATCTTTGGGGTAAATACCCAGCAGTGCAATTGCAGGGTCATAGGGAAGCTCTATTCTTAATTTCTTGAGGAATCTCCACACTGTTCTACAAAGTGGCTGCACCAACTTGCATTCCCACCAACAGTGTAAGAGGGTTCCCCTTTCTCCACATCCTCTCCAACACACGTTGTTTCCTGTCTTGCTAATTTTGGCCATTCTAACTGGTGTCAGGTGGTATCTCAATGTAGTTTTAATTAGAATCTCCCTGATGGAGAGTGATGATGAACATTTTTTCATGTGTCTGATAGCCATTTGTATGTCTTCATTGGAGAAGTGTTTGTTCATATCTTCTGCCCATTTATTGATATGATTATCTGTTTTGTGTGTGTTGAGTTTGAGGAGTTCTTTCTAGATCCTGGATATCAACCTTTTGTCTGTACTGTCATTTGCAAATATCTTCTCCCATTCCATGGGTTGCCTTTTTGTTTTGTTGACTGTTTCCTTTGCTGTGCAGAAGCTTTTGATCTTGATGAAGTCCCAAAAGTTCATTTTTGCTTTTGTTTCCTTGGCCTTTGGAGACATATCTTGAAAGAAGTTGCTGTGGCTAATATCGAAGAGGTTACTGCCTATGTTCTCCTCTAGGATTCTGATGGATTTCTGTCTCACGTTGAGGTCTTTTATCCATTTCGAGTTTATCTTTGTGTATGGTGTAAGAGAATGGTCGAGTTTCATTCTTCTACATATCGCTGTCCAGTTTTCCCAGCACCATTTATTGAAGAGACTGTCTTTTTTCCATTGTATATTTTTTCCTGTTTTGTCAAAGATTGTTTGACCATAGAGTTGAGGGTCCATATCTGGACTCTCCACTCTGTTCCACTGGTCTATGTGTCTGTTTTTATGCCAGTACCACGCTGTCTTGGTGATCACAGCTTTGTAGTAAAGCTAGAAATTAGGTAACGTGATGCTGCCAGTTTGGTTTTTGTTTTTCAACACTTCCTTAGCAATTCGGGGTCTCTTCTGATTCCCTTCAAATTTTAGGATTATTTGCTCCAGCTCTTTGAAAAATACTGGTGGAATTTTGATCGGAATGGCATTAAAAGTATAGATTGCTCTAGGCATATAGACATTTTAACAATGTTTAGTCTTCCAATCCAAGAGCATGGAACAGTCTTCCATCTTTTTGTGTCTTCTTCAATTTCTTTCATGAGTGTTCTGTAGTTCCTCGAGTACAGGTCCTTTACCTCTTTGGTTAGGTTTATTCCCAGGTATCTTATGGTGTCTTATGGTTCTTGGTGCTATAGTAAATGGAATCGATTCTCTAATTTCCCTTTCTGTATTGAGACTCTAGCATCTTTCTTTCTTTCTCCACTGGTGATCTCATTTAACCTCAAGGCTTTAAGAACTATGTACCAAGGAGACATAGCTTTGCATTTACACTGGACTCTCCTTCAATTTCCAGACTTCAACACCCAGCCTCACTTGGATATCTATCACCTGTCTCAAATTTAACATGTCCAAAACTGAACTGATAATCCCTCAAACAACTGTTCCACCAGGTTAATAAAGAAGTCCATCTCTGTTAATGGAATCTTCATCTTTCCAATTGATCAGTCCAATGGCTTTGGAATTATCCTCCCATACTGTCTCTACCTCTTGTTATGGGTTAACAAATTTTACTGAGTCTATTTTCAAAATATTCTCAGAATCTGACTACTCCTTGCAACCTCTAACCTCTATTGCTACTGCCTGATCCAAGTTATGATTGTTTGCTTGGATTATTACAAGTACTAATTCCTAGTAAGTTTCCATGCTTCCCCACTTTCCAGTCTATTCTATTATGGCAGTTAAAGTAATCCTAATACAGTCTGTCATATCATGTCATTTCTCTGCTTGGCATCTTCCAAAGGCCTCACCCATTTCACACACATTGAAACTTAAGTTGTTACCATGACCTGTAAGCCCCAGTATTTCTGGTCCTTCTTACCTCTCCGATCTTAACTCAAACATTTCTCATCTTTGCTCACCCTACTTTAGTCAACCTGGTCTTGTTAATGTTTTAGAAAGTTCTAGGCACCTATATAAGGCCTTTATTTGCAGTTGATATCCCCTCCTCCTGGAAGAAATTTTCTTCCTTTTGATATCTCCATGTCTTACTTCTTCACTTCCTTTAGGTCTTTTCTTAAACTAATCTTCTCAGTGAAGCCTTCTCTGACAACTACATCTACAACTGCAACACCTTCAGTGATATTTATCATTCTTCCCCACTTTATATTTTGCTCCATAGCCTTATTACCACCCAAAATGTTATACTATGCACTGATTTATTTTGTTCATCATTTGCTCCTCCTGACTCCCTGAGAAGTTTCACTGTGAGTAAGGCTTTTGTTTTATTCACTGCTATATCCATTAAATTTGGAAAATTTCCTGATACATGGTAGGCATGCAATAAATACAGTTGAATAAATAGATTTTACTCTTTTTAAGATCAAAAAATACCCACTGCATAAACATAGTAGAAGTAAAATCTACTCACATTCTATATATGCTATTTATTCCTTTATTTCTCAAATCCACACAAAGGTTCTAAGTAAAGATGATAATTTATATATAAATATATACATATATTTATATATAAATATATGTATATATAAAGAGGATCAAATCCATAGAAAAGTTCTAAGCAAAAATATTTACCTATATAGTGATATATAAGCAGCTACTAATGAGTAAGAAGTCTACCAAATAATCCTACTGTAATGGGCACTTTTTTCTGATACTGATGCTGGCTGAACAAATTTGTCCACTGTGCTAGAAAGGGCTGGACTTTCAGTTGGAAGACTTTGTTTTTAGCCTCAGGTTTATTCCAAAGTTCAACTTCCTTGAATTCCATTTCCACCTGTGCAGAAAGCACCTACTTCAACCAATTTGGATTAAGATTTGGAGCCTTTACTCCCCTTCAGGAATATGTGGGGCTATCTGTACACGATACTGCCAGGGCTCCATGGATCAAAGTTTGAAATGCCCTGGACTAGAAATCTCACTGGCCTTTCCTGGTTTTTTATATTCTGATCTCTCTCCCTCTTGGTACTTGCCTGCAGACGATGAAGTCTCAATATCCAATCCCTGACATTTGTATTCCCTTTATCCTTCTTTGTCTATACCCATTCTTGACTTCAGTAGCCACACAAGAAACTCTTGAAGTAGCCTCCAACTGCAATTATTCCCCTCCAGTGTTTTATACACTCTGGTTAATTCCCAGCCACTGCCAGAATCATATTCCTAAAACATATTCCGCACTGAAATGGTGAGTAACATTTCATTTTCCAACAAATTAATTACAGAATCCTAAGACCTATATTTAAGATCCTCCAATGTATCATCCAATAAAACTGTGACATATGCTATACTCTAGCCAAGCTAGAGTAGTTGTTCTTCAATTACTTTTAATTTTCTTTATTCATGCTTTTGTTTATGTTAGTCTATTTGTGCCGTGTAATCTTCCATCACCATCTCTGCCTTTCAGAACATCATTTCTCATTTTAGGTCCTTTTTTTTTTTTTTTTTTAAAGGAAAGGAAAATGTTTTTATTTCAATAATTCCACTGCAAATCAAAAGAAAAATATTGGCAGCATTAATGAAATGATGCTTTAAAATGGCTTTACACTGCTTAGAGGTTCAAGGAAAAATAAACTAGGAGATTGTGCACACAGATTTAATGAGATAACAAAAATTCCAGACATCAAAGAAAAAGGGCACCAATCAGATTATATTCTTCCTCTTGAGTCTAACAACCATAGTCTATATCCATGGGTATCATATTTTGCATCCCATTTTAAATGGGCTCTAACCGTGCATTTATTATATTCAAAGAACCACCAATCACAAAACAAATTTTTGCCACACAGCTTCAGGTTCACGATTTGTATATTCAATTTAAGACAGAAGAATTAGACAATTTTTACCCAGGAGAATGTCCAGCAATGTCTGAGGATGCTGGAACCTGTCCAGATTACTTGCCTGTAGTCATAATACACAAAGGTTTGAATTCTCATTTTTAGTACTCTGGGAGGGAATCTGAAGAGGGTCCTGATGTTTTAAAGTGATATGTCCCAAGATGCAGTAGATTGCTTTATTGGTAATGGGGTACCCTGCAGATTTGAAGAGGAATGAGAATTCGCAATTTGAGACAATTTGGTTGCTCCAAATCTTAGAAAAAATGAAAGCCAGCAGAGGTGGGTAAGTGCTACGCAAACGGATTTGAATTCAAATGTGGGTACATCTCTTATAGAGATACTATGTTGGTCCATTTGGGGACCTTAAGCAGAAACCATCCTTTCAGAATTTTTTTTTTCCATTTTATTTATTTTTTCAGTGTAACAGTATTCATTCTTTTTGCACAACACCCAGTGCTCCATGCAAAACGTGCCCTCCCCATTACCCACCACCTGTTCCCCCAACCTCCCACCCCTGACCCTTCAAAACCCTCAGGTTGCCCCAACCTCCCACCCCTGACCCTTCAAAACCCTCAGGTTGTTTTTCAGAGTACATAGTCTCTTATGGTTCGCCTCCCCTCCCCAATGTCCATAGCCTGCTCCCCCTCTCCCAATCCCACCTCCCCCAGCAACCCCCAGTTTGTTTTGTGAGATTAAGAGTCATTTATGGTTTGTCTCCCTCCCAATCCCCTCTTGTTTCATTTATTCTTTTCCTATCCCCCTCACCCCCCATGTTGCATCTCCACATCCTCATATCAGGGAGATCATATGATAGTTGTCTTTCTCCGATTGACTTATTTCACTAAGCATGATACGCTCTAGTTCCATCCACGTGGTCGCAAATGGCATGATTTCATTTCTTTTGATGGCTGCATAGTATTCCATTGTGTATATATACCACATCTTCTTTATCCATTCATCTGTTGATGGACATCTAGGTTCTTTCCATAGTCTGGCTATTGTAGACATTGCTGCTATAAACATTCGGGTACACGTGCCCCTTCGGACCACTATGTTTGTATCTTTAGGGTAAATACCCAGTAGTGCAATTGCTGGGTCATAGGGTAGTTCTATTTTCAACATTTTGAGGAACCTCCATGCTGTTTTCCAGAGTGGTTGCACCAGCTTGAATTCCCACCAACAGTGGAGGAGGGTTCCCCTTTCTCCACATCCTCGCCAGCATCTGTCATTTCCTGACTTGTTCATTTTAGCCATTCTGACTGGTGTGAGGTGATATCTCATTGTGGTTTTGATTTGTATTTCCCTGATGCCGAGTGATGTGGAGCACTTTTTCATGTGTCTGTTGGCCATCTGGATGTCTTCTTTGCAGAAATGTCTGTTCATGTCCTCTGCCCATTTCTTGATTGGATTGTTTGTTCTTTGGGTGTTGAGTTTGCTAAGTTCCTTATAGATTTTGGATACTAGCCCTTTATCTGATATGTCGTTTGCAAATATCTTCTCCCATTCTGTCAGTTGTCTTTTGGTTTTGTTAACTGTTTCCTTTGCTGTGCAAAAGCTTTTGATCTTGATGAAATCCCAATAGTTCATTTTTGCCCTTGCTTCCCTTGCCTTTGCCGTTGTTCCTAGGAAGAAGTTGCTGTGGCTGAGGTCGAAGAGGTTGCTGCCTGCATTCTCCTCAAGGATTTTGATGGATTCCTTTCTCACATTGAGGTCCTTCATCCATTTGGAGTCTATTTTCGTGTGTGGTGTAAGGAAGTGGTCCAATTTCATTTTTCTGCATGTGGCTGTCCAATTTTCCCAGCACCATTTATTGAAGAGGCTGTCTTTTTTCCATTGGGCATTCTTTCCTGCTTTGTCGAAGATTAGTTGACCATAGAGTTGAGGGTCGATTTCTGGGCTCTCTATTCTGTTCCACTGATCTATGTGTCTGTTTTTGTGCCAGTACCATGCTGTCTTGATGATGACGGCTTTGTAATAGAGCTTGAAGTCCGGAATTGTGATGCCACCAACTTTGGCTTTGTTCTTCAATATTCCTTTGGCTATTCGAGGTCTTTTCTGGTTCCATATAAATTTTAGGATTATTTGTTCCATTTCTTTGAAAAAAATGGATGGCATTTTGATAGGGATTGCATTAAATGTGTAGATTGCTTTAGGTAGCATAGACATTTTCACAATATTTATTCTTCCAATCCAGGAGCATGGAACATTTTTCCATTTTTTGGTGTCTTCCTCAATTTCTTTCATGAGTACTTTATAATTTTCTGTGTATAGATTCTTAGTCTCTTTGGTTAGGTTTATTCCTAGGTATCTTATAGTTTTGGGTACAATTGTAAATGAGATTGACTCCTTAATTTCTCTTTCTTCAGTCTTGTTGTTGGTGTACAGAAATGCAACTGATTTCTGTGCATTGATTTTATATCCTGACACTTTACTGAATTCCTGTACAAGTTCTAGCAGTTTTGGAGTGGAGTCTTTTGGGTTTTCCACATATAGTATCATATCATCTGCGAAGAGTGATAGTTTGACTTCTTCTTTGCCGATTTGGATACCTTTAATTTCTTTTTGTTGTCTGATTGCTGAGGCTAGGACTTCTAGTACTATGTTGAATAGCAGTGGTGATAATGGACATCCCTGCCGTGTTCCTGACCTTAGCGGAAAAGCTTTCAGTTTTTCTCCATTGAGAATGATATTTGCGGTGGGTTTTTCATAGATGGCTTTGATAATATTGAGGTATGTGCCCTCTATCCCCACACTTTGAAGAGTTTTGATCAGGAAGGGATGCTGTACTTTGTCAAATGCTTTTTCAGCATCTATTGAGAGTATCATATGGTTCTTGTTCTTTCTTTTATTAATGTGTTCTATCACATTGATTGATTTGCGGATGTTGAACCAACCCTGCAGCCCTGGAATAAATCCCACTTGATCGTGGTGAATAATCCTTTTAATGTACTGTTGAATCCTATTGGCTAGTATTTTGGCGAGAATTTTTGCGTCTGTGTTCATCAAGGACATTGGTCTGTAGTTCTCTATTTTGGTGGGATCCTTGTCTGGTTTTGGGATCAAGGTGATGCTGGCCTCATAAAATGAGTTTGGAAGTTTTCCTTCCGTTTCTATTTTTTGGAACAGTTTCAAGAGAATAGGAATGAGTTCTTCTTTAAATGTTTGGTAGAATTCCCCTGGGAAGTCGTCTGGCCCTGGGCTTTTGTTTGTTTGGAGATTTTTGATGACTGTTTCAATCTCCTTACTGGTTATGGGCCTGTTCAGGTTTTCTATTTCTTCCTGGATCAGTTGTGGTAGTTTATATGTCTCTAGGAATGCATCCATTTCTTCCAGATTGTCCAATTTGTTGGCGTAGAGTTGCTCATAGTATGTTCTTATAATTGTATTTCTTTGGTGTTAGTTGTGATCTCTCCTCTTTCATTCATGATTTTATTGATTTGGGTCCTTTCTCTTTTCTTTTTGATGAGTCTGGCCAGGGGTTTATCAATCTTATTGATTCTTTCAAAGAACCAGCTCCTAGTTTCATTGATTTTTTTCTATTGTTTTTTTGGTTTCTATTTCATTGATTTCTGCTCTGATCTTTATGATTTCTCTTCTCCTGCTGGGTTTAGGGTTTCCTTCTTGTTCTTTCTCCAGCTCCTTTACGCGTAGGGTTAGGTTGTGTACTTGAGACCTTTCTTGTTTCTTGAGAAAGGCTTGTACCGCTATATATTTTCCTCTCAGGACTGCCTTTGCTGTGTCCCACAGATTTTGAACTGTTGTGTTTTCATTATCATTTGTTTCCATGAATTTTTTCAATTCTTCTTTAATTTCCTGGTTAACCCTTTCATTCTTTAGAAGGATGCTGTTTAGTCTCCATGTATTTGGGTTCTTTCCAGCTTTCCTCTTGTGATTGAGTTCTAGCTTCAGAGCATTGTGGTCTGAAAATATGCAGGGAATAATCCTAATCTTTTGATACCGGTTGAGGCCTGATTTGTGACCCAGGATGTGATCTATTCTGGAGAAGGTTCCATGTGCACTAGAGAAGAATGTGTATTCTGTTGCTTTGGGATGAAATGTTCTGAATATATCTGTGATGTCCATCTGGTCCAGTGTGTCATTTAAGGCCTTTATTTCCTTGTTGATCTTTTGCTTGGATGATCTGTCCATTTCAGTGAGGGGAGTGTTCAAGTCCCCTACTATTATTGTATTATTATTGATGTGTTTCTTTGATTTTGTTATTAATTGGTTGATATAGTTGGCTGCTCCCACGTTAGGGGCATAGATATTTAAAATTGTTAGATCTTCTTGTTGGACAGACCCTTTGAGTAGGATATAGTGTCCTTCCTCATCTCTTATTATAGTCTTTGGCTTAAAATCTAATTGATCTGGATATAAGGATTGCCACCCCAGCTTTCTTCTGATGCCCATTAGCATGGTAAATTGTTTTCCACCCCCTCACTTTCAATCTGGAGGTGTCTTCGCGTCTAAAATGAGTTTCTTGTAGGCAACATACTGATGGGTTTTGTTTTTTTATCCATTCTGATACCCTGTGTCTTTTGATTGGGGCATTTAGCCCATTAACATTCAGGGTAACTATTGAGAGATATGAATTTAGTGCCATTATTAGCCTGTAAGGTGACTGTTACTGTATATTGTCTCTGTACCTTTCTGATCTACTACTTGTAGGCTCTCTCTTTGCTTAGAGGACCCCTTTCAATATTTCCTGTAGAGCTGGTTTGGTGTTTGCAAATTCTTTCAGTTTTTGTTTGTCCTGGAAGCTTTTGATCTCTCCTTCTATTTTCAATGATAGCCTAGCTGGATAGAGTATTCTTGACTGCATGTTTTTCTCGTTGAGTGCTCTGAATATATCATGCCAGCTCTTTCTGGCCTGCCAGGTCTCTGTGGATAAGTCTGCCGCCAATCTAATATTTTTACCATTGTATGTTACAGACTTCTTTTCTCGGGCTGCTTTCAGGATTTTCTCTTTGTCACTAAGACTTGTCAATTTTACTATTAGGTGACGGGGTGTGGACCTATTCTTGTTGACTTTGAGGGGGGTTCTCTGCATCTCCTGGATTTTGATGCTTGTTCCCTTTGCCATATTAGGGAAATTCTCTCCAATGATTCTCTCCAATAGACCTTCTGCTCCCCTCTCTGTTTCTTCTTCTTCTCGAATCCCAATTATTCTAATGTTGTTTCGTCTTATGGTGTCACTTATCTCTCGAATTCTCCCCTCATGGTCCAGTAGCTGTTTGTCCCTCTTTTGCTCGGCTTCCTTATTCTCTGTCATTTGGTCTTCTATATCACTAATTCTTTCTTCTGCCTCATTGATCCTAGCAGTGAGAGCCTCCATTTTTGATTGCACCTCATTAATAGCTTTTTTTGATTTCAACTTGGTTAGATTTTAGTTCTTTAATATCTCCAGAAAGGGCTTTAATATCTCCAGAGAGGGTTTCTGTAATATCTTCCATGCCTTTTTCGAGCCCGGCTAGAATGTTCAGAATCGTCATTCTGAACTCTTGATCTGACATATTACCCATGTCTGTGTTGATTAGGTCCCTAGCCTTCGGTACTGTCTCTTGTTCTTTTGTTTGTGGTGATTTTTTCTGCCTTGTCATTTTGTCCAGATAAGAGAATATGAAGGAGCAAATAAACTACTAAAAGGGTGGCAAAGACCCCGGAAAAATGCGCTGTAACCAAATCAGAAGAGACCCCAAATTGTGGGGGGGAGAAAGGGGATAAAAACAGCTTCTGAAAAAAAAAGGAAAAAAAAAAAGAAAGAAAAAAATTTAAAAAATAAAACAAATAAAAAATATAAAAAAGAAAGAAAAAATATATATATTTAGATGAACTAGTCAAAAAATGTTAAAAAAGAAAAGGGTAAAAGTTTAAAAAAAATTTAGCAGAAGAAGAAAAAAGAAAAAAGAAAAAAAATTGAAAAAAGAAAAAAAAATTGAAGTAGCCGCAAGACTAGAGAATCATGGGGAGAAAGCCATGAGTTCCGTGCTTTGCTTTCTCCTCCTCTGGAATTGCTCTGCTGTCTTAGGAATTGAATCTGCTTTCTCCTTCATAGATGAACTTCGTCCTGGCTGGATATTTTGTTGATCTTCTGGGGGAGGGGCCTCTTGTAGTGACTCTCAAGTGTCTTTGCCCGAGGCGGGATTGCACTGCCCTTACCGGCGGCCGGACTAAGTAATCGGCTCGGGTTCGCTTTTGGGAGCTTCTGTTCCCTGAACGCTTTCCGTAGAGTTCCGGAGGACGGGAATGAAAATGGTGGCCTCCCAGTCTCCAGCCCGGAGGAGCCGAGAGCCTGGGGCCCCACTCCTCAGTGCGCCCCCAGAGGACAGCACCCAATCACTCCCGTATCCCCAGCCTCTAGCCGCGCTCCGAGCTCACCCAGCCCGTGACCAGTTCAAGGTAACCCCGAGCTGAGAGTTTAGTCCTCGGCTCTGTCTCTCCAGCCGGCTTCTCCGTTCTAATACCTGCGAGCTCTCTGACACTCCGACACCCCCGATCCTTCTGTGACCCTGCGGGGCCTGGGGTTACGCTGGCCCCGTGTGGGCTTCACCCCGGTTTAGCCCCTGGAGCAATGTCCCTCAGTGGAACAGACTTTTAAAAGTCCTGGTTTTGTGCTCCGTTGCTCCGCCGCTGCCGGGAGCCGGCCCCTCCCCCCGCGGTCTATCTTCCCATCGTTTTGGATTCACTTCTCCGCCAGTCCTACCTTTCAGAAAGTGGTTGATTTTCTGTTTCTAGAGTTGCTGTTCTTCTTCTCTTCGCTCTCCCGTTGGATTTGTAGGTGTTTGCAATGTTTAGATAAGCTATCGAGCTGATCTCCTGCTACCTGATGTAGTCTCAGGCTGCTACTTCTCTGCCATCTTGACTCCTCCCCCTTATTTTAGGTCCTTTATAAATATATATTTTTGTCTGCTTCTGTCTCATTTTATTTTCCTCATACTTCTCTTCCACCCTCCCTTTTCATTTCTTCTCCTCCTGATCTTTCCAGCAAAATATAATCTCTCCTGATGTTCCATACATCATAATGTGTATATATGCATTATACATATAGATTGATAATACATATATGTTATATGTATATACATTTATAATATGCATGGTCTTCTATTTGAATTTTATGTTACATTTTAATTTTCTTTTATTGTCCTTCAAAATTGCAAGTAACTTACAGATAAGCACTTTGTCTTGTGCATTTTTTAATTATTTGTGTTTTTGCATGCAGTACTTAATTTGTTAAAAGGATTTATTTATTAATTCAAGACAGAGAGAGTGAGCCAGGGTGCGTGCATACACACAAGACTTGGAAGAGGGGCAGAGAGAGAGAAACCTCAAGCAGACTCCCCACAGATCAAGGAGCCCCACATCAGGTTGATCCCACAACCCATCAGATCATGCATGACCTGAGCCGAAACCAATAGTCAGATATATGCCCAACTGACTGAGCGACCTAGAAGCCCCATAGATACTCAATTTTCTTTAAATTTCTGAATTATATTTAATTGGAGAATAAGATAAAAACAAGACATATTCTGTTTGATCTAAATGATTTATAATTCTGCAATATTGTAGCCTTTTGCTACACTTATCTTTACAGTACTTAGAATGTGGTTTAAAACAATAAATGTTTCACAAAAAAAGTTAATAGTAGTGATTGGGACAGAATTGAAACTGTAGAGAGAATGAGTTACTTTATAAGAATAGTCCAATTAAAACACTCAGCAGTCTTGCCTGTGGATAAATTTTCATAGAAAATGACTTCATACCAGTTATAATGAGGTATTAAAATAACTCATGTATAAATATATCGGTAACATGATTTCTAGTAATGTGAATCCCTAGATAGAAATGACATTTACTAGTCTCTAAAATAAAAAGGCTTGTTAGCAATGGCACCAGTGGGACAAAATTACACATCAAGAAGAAATACATTTTCAGCTTTAGTTCCTTTTCAATAAAATATATAAAGCACAAGGAGTATTGCAAGCCGTATGAAAAGAACCTATTTCTCATATCACCATGATACCTCCAGGTATTCCTGTGGAACTTCTGAAATAAAACAGTGGACAAATTCCATCCTCTTTTAGTGAGTCTGTATGGTGACTGAGGAATGAGTCATGTAAGTTTTAATACTTCTGCCATTTCAAATAGGTCTCTGCAAATGAACTATTTTAATATAATTTTCTAATTATATCAAAATAAGACTGTATCTTCATGTTTGAGGTCCCTCTGAATGCTCTGAATGAGTTCATTTTTCTATTTTTTCCTTTTTTAAGATTTTATTTATTTGACAGAGAGATCACAAGTAGGCAGAGAGGCAGGCAGAGAGAGAGGGGGAAGCATGCTCCCTGCTGAGCAGAGAGCCTGATGTGGGGCTCTATCCCAGGACCCTGAGACCATAACCCGAGCAGAAGGCAGAGGCTTAACCCACTGAGCTACCCAGGCACCCTGAGTTCATTTTTCTGTATGGAAACTTCAGACACTCTTCAGTAGACTCAGCCACTGTTATCTCTCAGCTTACTTCCAGTTATATGGTACATAATGTAGCAACCCAGTTAATGGTCAATATATTTGCTTAAATTGGATTGCTCCTTTACACACATAGGCACATACATTTTTTTAGTTGTTGCATTGATTTCCATGCAAATAGTTATGCCGACATACTATTATTAGAATGCTTACCATACAATTTTTATGATGAAAATTTGACTTTGTCACTTGCTTGGTATATTATTTGACTTGAGATCTGCCAGTGTAAGGATAGGGCTATACACTTGAAAGGTTATTGTGTGCATTTTAGACTTTATATATACATATAACATATCAACTTTATTTGGTGAAGACTGCGTTTACATGTATAATCTGGTAGGATATACTTTATATTTCTATATACATTTATACATTTCATTATTTCAGTTATTTTAGTGGTTTTTTCATTACTGTAATTAAAAATTATTGATGAACAACTTAAAAACACTGTGTGTGCACACTCTGTGCCATTCTTAGTTTCGAGTGAACTATAGATATTATTTCAGGATCTATTCTTTTAGAGATCCTATGCTATTTATATACAGGCTTCAGAGACTCAGCTAGTGGAGTAAAGTATCCAAAATTTATTGCTCAGAAAGAATACGTACAAAGAAATCTCAATCTAACCTATGCATTAAGAGAAGTTTGAGAGCGCATCTTCTTGCTTATGCATTTTAGCTTGCCTCTTATTAAACCTTTTTTTTTCCCTTCAAGGATTTTTTTTTTGTCTGTTTCATTTCTTTTACCTTTAATTTACCTCATAATAACTTTGGGCAGAAGGTACATGCATTGTTTTTCCATAAGATTCCTATTAAGTTTATAGGGTGCAGAGTTTATGGAATTCCTCAACATTAAATAGTCAAGGCAGAGATTTGAAGTAAATTTTGGTCTGGTTGCTAGTTGTATAGCCTAAGCACTATGCATCTTTCTTAAAAATTATAGGACTAAGTGGTCCAGGAATTCTATTTATATGAAAATATTCTTATGGTCTTTACCATTTGTGAAATTTGTGAAATTTATAACAATAGTTTTTCTGGTGATTAAAGCTCTCCATTTAAAATGGATTAAGTAAATAGTGCTAGGCCTAGCTCCAGAGATTTTCAATATCTCTATTTTTACAATACTATTTCTTAACTACAAAACAGGAAGAATATGCTCATGATATTAAGACAAATGAATCAAATGGAGAGCTTTATCTTAGATCTTGGAGGGCCCATCAATGCTCAGCAAATTAGCAGAAATTGAGAAAGAAATAGAAGCAGTGTGAATATGTTCTCCCTCTTTTCATCTTCTTTCCCTCCCTCCCTTTCCTCCTTTTCTCTCTCAGTCTCTCTCTGTTCTTTCAGCCAATTCATGGTTTAAAGATGACAGAATGTGGGTTGGACTTTTTAAAGGATTTATCATGTCTCAATGTCCAAAAATATCCAGTTAATTGCTTATACTCAATTACCTCTGTGACTTAGTTTGTCTATAAATAAGGACAGAATGATAATATATTTAATCAGCTATTATTCTGCCTGCTAAAACTGTAATATGTTCATTCATTCATGCATATAATTATTCATATGAAAATTTTTAAAATGTTTATTAATTCAGGAACTATTTTTGTGGCCTTTTATAAACAAACAGGTCCTTTGTGAGACACAGGTGTTTTGTTTTGTTTTGTTTGTTTTTTTATTTGTTTATTTCAGTGTAACAGTGTTCATTTTTTTTGCACCACACCCAGTGCTCCATGCAATACATGCCCTCCCTATTACCCACCACCTGGTTCCTCAACATCCCACCCCCATGCCCATTCAAAACCCTCTGGTTGTTTTTCAGAGTCCATAGTCTCTCATGGTTCATCTCCCCTTCCAGTTTCCCTCAACTCCCTCTCCTCTCCATCTCCCCGTGTCCTCCATGTTCTTTGTTATGCTCCACAAATAAGTGAGACCATATGATACTTGACTATCTCTGCTTGACTTATTTCGCTCAGCATAATCTCTTCCAGTCCCGTCCATGTTGCTACAAAAGTTGGGTATTCATCCTTTCTGATGGAGGCATAATACTCCATTGTGTATATATACCACATCTTCCTTATCCATTTGTCTGTTGAAGGGCATCCTGGTTCTTTCCACAGTTTGGCGACCGTGGCCATTGCTGCTATAAACATTGGGGTACAGATGGCCCTTCTTTTCACTACATCTGTATCTTTGGGGTAAATACCCAGCAGTGCAAATGCAGGGTCATAGGGAAGCTCTATTTTTAATTTCTTGAGGAATCTCCACACTGTTCTCCAAAGTGGCTGCACTAACTTGCATTCCCACCAACAGTGTAAGAGGGTTCCCCTTTCTCCACATCCTCTCCAACACACGTTGTTTCCTGTCTTGCTAGTTTTGGCCATTCTAACTGGTGTCAGGTGGTATCTCAATGTAGTTTTAATTAGAATCTCCCTGATGGAGAGTGATGATGAACATTTTTTCATGTGTCTGATAGCCATTTGTATGTCTTCATTGGAAAAGTGTCTGTTCATATCTTCTGCCCATTTATTGACATGATTATCTGTTTTGTGTGTATTGAGTTTGAGTTCTTTATAGATCCTGGATATCAACCTTTGGTCTGTACTGTCATTTGCAAATATCTTATCCCATTCCGTGGGTTGCCTCTTTGTTTTGTTGACTGTTTCCTTTGCTGTGCAGAAGCTTTTGATCTTGATGAAGTCCCAAAAGTTCATTTTTGCTTTTGTTTCCTTGGCCTTTGGAGACATATCTTGAAAGAAGTTGCTGTGGCTGATATAGAAGAGGTTACTGCTTATGTTCTCCTCTAGGATTCTGATGGATTCCTGTCTCACATTGAGGTCTTTTATCCATTTTGAGTTTATCTTTGTGTATTGTGTAAGAGAATGGTCGAATTTCATTCTTCTACATATCGCTGTCCAGTTTTCCCAGCACCATTTATTGAAGAGACTGTCTTTTTTCCATTGTATATTTTTTCCTGTTTTGTCAAAGATTGTTTGACCATAGAGTTGAGGGTCCATATCTGGACTCTCCACTCTGTTCCACTGGTCTATGTGTCTGTTTTTATGCCAGTACCACGCTGTCTTGGTGATCACAGCTTTGTAGTAAAGCTTGAAATCGGGTAACGTGATGCCGCCAGTTTTTTTTTTTTCAACATTTCCTTAGCAATTCAGGGTCTCTTCTGATTCCATACAAATTTTAGGATTATTTTCTGAAGCTCTTTGAAAAATACTGGTGGAATTTTGATCGGAATGGCATTAAAAGTATAGATTGCTCTAGGCAGTATAGACATTTTAACAACGTTTAGTCTTCCAATCCAAGAGCATGGAACAGTCTTCCATCTTTTTGTGTCTTCTTCAATTTCTTTCATGAGTGTTCTGTAGTTCCTAGAGTACAGGTCCTTTACTTCTTTGGTTAGGTTTACTCCCAGGTATCTTATGGTTCTTGGTGCTGTAGTAAATGGAATCGATTCTCTAATTTCCCTTTCTGTATTTTCATTGTTAGTGTATAAGAAAGCCACTGATGTCTGTACATTGACTTTGTATCTTGCCACATTACTGAATTGCTGTATGAGTTCTAGTAGTTTGGGGGTGGAGTCTTTGGGCTTTTCCATATAAAGAATTATGTCATCTGCAAAGAGAGAGAGTTTGACTTCTTCCTTGCCAATTGGATATCTTTTATTTCTATTTGTTGTCTGATTGCTGTTGCTAGGACTTCTAATACTATGTTGAACAAGAGTGGTGAGAGTGGGCATCCTTGTCGTGTTCCTGATCTCAACGGGAAGGCTGCAAGCTTTTTCCCATTGAGGATGATATTTGCTGTGGGTCTTTCATAGATAGATTTTATGAAGTTCAGGAATGTTCCCTCTATCCCTATACTTTGAAGCATTTTAATCAGGAATGGATGCTGGATTTTGTCAAATGCTTTTTCTGCATCAATTGAGAGGACCATGTGGTTCTTCTCTCTTCTCTTATTGATTTGTTCTATCACATTGATTGACTTGCGAATGTTGAACCAACCTTGTAACCCAGGGATGAATCCCACCTGGTCATGATGGATAATCTTTTTAATGTGCTGTTGGATCCTGTTTGCTAGGATCTTGTTGAGAATCTTAGCATCCATATTCATCAGTGATATTGGTCTGAAATTCTCCTTTTTGGTGTGGTCTTTGCCTGGTTTGGGGATCAGGGTAATGCTGCCTTCATAAAAAGAGTCTGGAAGTTTTCCTTCTGCTTCAATTTTTTGGAACAGCTTCAGGAGAATTGGTGTTATTTCTTCTTTGAAAGTTTGGTAGAATTCCCCAGGGAATCCGTCAGGTCCTGGCTCTTGTTTTTTGGGAGGTTTTTGATCACTGCTTCAATCTCGTTACTAGATATCGGTCTATGCAGGTTGTCAATTTCTTCCTGGTTCAATTTTGGGAGTTTATAGTTTTCCAGGAATGCATCCATTTCATCTAGGTTGCTTAGCTTATTGGCATATAACTGTTGGTAATAATTTCTGATGATTGTTTATATTTCCTTGGTGTTAGTTGTGATCTCTCCCTTTTCATTCATAATTTTATTAATTTGGGCTTTCTCTCTTTTCTTTTGGATTAGTGTGGCCAATGGTTTATCGATCTTGTTGATTCTTTCAAAAAACCAGCTTCTAGTTTCATTGATACGTTCTACTGTATCTCTGGTTTCTACCTCATTGATCTCTGCTCTAATCTTGATTATTTCCCTTCTTATGTGTGGAGTTGGTTTGATTTGTTGTTGATTCTCCAGTTCTTTAAGGTGTAGAGACAGCTGGTGTATTCTGGATTTTTCAATTTTTTTGAGGGAGGCTTGGATGGCTATGTATTTCCCCCTTAGAACCGCCTTTGCTGTATCCCATAGGTTTTGGACCAAAGTGTGTGAGAAACAGGTTTAACTCTGAGGAGGAAAAAAGGCTGGATTCTTTTCCTTTTGGAGTTTACAACCATATTCAAACACTGGAGAGGTTATAATTCCAAATTCCTTATCTTAAAATAAATACTAGCTAAATGAGGAGTAAAACAAATTTTTATTAAAGTAATTTTTATTTTGAGCTGATGGATATTTGGTCCTTCCTGATGTCTGAGAGTTTCCTGTGATCAGCAGATCTCAGGGATTTTAATCGTTTTGTGGAAAGTCTTTGTAATAAGGCTTGGCTTATTTTAAGAGACTAAAGTTAGGGATAATATACTTTCAATTACAAGGAACTTTATTTACAAGTCTCCTTAGCTTGGTATTAGGAAAAATGACCAGCTAGATGAGACAGAAATTTCAAGGAATTCAGAGGCATGCTGAGAAACTCCATCCGTACCTTCCTTTAACTTTTAGTGATAGTTGTAACTTCTATGACAGAATTTAATTTTCTTCAGTATAAGGCTTTGATATCCATAGAAATGCCATCCTTCACAACTACCCGACCCAACACTGGCATTCCCTTTTGTCCAATAATAGGCAGCATTTGAAGATGAGATCTTTCAAACTTTAACTCTTTTTTTAAAAGATTTTATTTATTTATATGACAGAGAGATCACAAGTAGGCAGAGAGACAGGCAGAGAGAGAGAGGGAAGAAGGCTCCCCACTGAGCAGAGAGCCTGATGCAGGGCTCGATCCCAGGACCCTGAGATCATGACCTGAGCCGAAGGCAGAGACTTAACCCACTGAGCCACCCAGGTGCCCCCAAGCTTTAACTCTTAATCACTCACTGAATTTACTTCCGCCATAGTCATAAATGTTTAAAATTTTTGTTTAGCTACTGAATTAAACAATTAATATGCCTTTTGACAAATGTTAAATGCAATATATAACATTATATAAAAAGTTTATAACCAAGACATTAAGGGCAAAACTATTTGGGAAAAATTGTAGATCTTAGTTTATTCATGTATTTTAACTAATTTTTATTGAAAATTAAATAAAAATAAAATGAAAAGAGTGACCTAAAATATTTGTGGAATATTTATTAAAAAATGGCAATACCTTAACACAAAAAGTATCTTTATATATACATATTAGGAAGATGATGAGCTCAATAGTAAAATGGGCAAAATATGGATAGGCAATTGAAGAGTAAAAATGTACAAAGGACCAATTCATGAATAAGTGTCAATTCCACTAATGTTCATTAAATGCACTGAAACATCAGTAAGATACATTTTCCTGTGGCAATAAGTAAAAATAATAGTTGTAATACACCATCTTGTCAATAAAGGATGAGATGAAGAATAGTCTTTCTCATAGAACATTTTAGGTATATTAAGTTTTGGTATAATAAGTAAAAAAAAATTCTGAGTTCTAAAATTGTAATGATATATCCTAAATAGTTTTGCATAATCATAAAGTTTTAGTTAAATAAAAAACAAGGTTATTATATGTTAATAACAGGGAAAATTAAAAACTTCTAAAAAATAAAAATACCACAAGTACATTAAAAAACTGTTATAAAAGTACTATATTGACATGGGAAGTATTTATTATTAGTGGTAGGTTATAAAATGATATGCACTGTATATATCGGGATTTATATTGTTATTATCCCTGTGTGTTCTCATTAAAGATAATCTTATTCCATCTTGTTGCTAAATTTTCTAAATTAAAAATAGAAACTTGTAAATTAAAAAGAGCTTTGCTGTTTCTTCAGTTTAAAAAGATTATATGTGGGGCGCCTGGGTGGCTCAGTGGGTTAAGCCTCTGCCTTTGGCTCGGGTCATGATCTCGGGGTCCTGGGATCAAGCCCCACATCGGGCTCTCTGCTCAGCAGGGAGCCTGCTTCCCCGCCCCCCGCCCCACGCCTGCCTCTCTGTCTGCCTCTCTGCATACTTATGATCTCTGTCTGTCAAATAAATAAATAAAATCTTAAAAAAAAGATTATATGCTTATTGCAAGAAAGAAAACTCAGCAAAGAGCGAAATAAGTCAAGCAGAGAGAGTCAAGTATCATACGGTCTCACTTATTTGTGGAGCATAACAAATAACATGGAGGACATGGGGAGATGGAGAGGAGAGGGAGTTGAGGGAAACTGGAAGGGGAGATGAACCATGAGAGACTATGGACTCTGAAAAACAACCAGAGGGTTTTGAAGGGGCGGGGGGGTGGGAGCTTGAGGAACCAGGTGGTGGGTAATAGGGAGGGCACGTACTGCATGGAGCACTGGGTGTGATGCCAAAACAATGAACACTGTTATACGGTAAATAAACAAATAAAAAAAAAAGAAAACTCAGCAAATACATAAATGAATAAGGAATAAAACTACTACACTCTCTTATCCAGAGATAACCACTCTTAATAATTTACAGTAGGTCTTTATAAGCTTTTCTAGGTACATGACAGTAATGAAAGATCATATAGTTGA
The DNA here is from genome assembly GCF_922984935.1 of Meles meles. Classification (NCBI taxonomy): domain Eukaryota; kingdom Metazoa; phylum Chordata; class Mammalia; order Carnivora; family Mustelidae; genus Meles; species Meles meles. Next base: position 55,250,080 of record NC_060071.1, read on the forward strand.
TTTTAGCAAACGTGTTTCAGACCCCTATTGTACTTTTCCTTAATACCAGATAAAGTTACAGGTTTGGACACTCAAGAATATTATTTTGTTTACTACAAGTTTCATTAGGTTCCTCCACAAAGGAACATTATGAACTTGTATTCTTAAGATGTTGTTTAAAAAAAAGTCAAAAGGAGAGAGACCATGGAGTTGGTGAACAAAAGTATGTAGAGACAGGAACTGAAGACAATTATTTTACCACCTTGAACATTTTGCCCAAGGGGAGGAAGCTTCTTCCTGCCCTGCAAAGGCTTCTTGGCTTCTCTTCCAGAAATGGGAGTGCCACTTATAACAAGTTTACTGTGTACCTTTCATAAGATTGGATTTTAAGAAATTTCACTCCACAGAACGAGCCACCTACTTTTCTTAATTACTTGGATCTAAAATAGGGTGTACATACGCAACTAAGTAAGCTGCTTGATTTTGAGAAAAAATATTTAGAGTTCTCCACATTTACAAAATATCATTCTTTCTTAAATTTCAGTTATATTTTATAATGTATGTAATATATTAGTATAGTGATGTATGCATATAATTTGCAGGTAAATAAACATACCTGGTCATAACTATTGCTATTAGAGGAGTATAGTGAAAAACACAGGGACACCAACCTTTCTAAAGGTACGTGTTCTTATGTTGCAGTATTCAGGTATTCTTTTTTTCTTTTTTAAAAGATTTTATTTATTAATTTGACAGAGAGAGAGATCACAAGTAGGCAGAGAGGCAGGCAGAGAGAGGGGGGAAAGCAGGGTCCCAGCAGAGAGCCCGATGTGGGGCTCTGTCCCAGGACCCTGAGCTCATGACCTGAGCCAAAGCCAGAGGCTTTACCCACTGAGCCACCCAGGTGCCCCTCAGGTATTCTCTATTATGCATCCTACTTAGTTTCTGCAGAATTTTCTTTAATAAATAAATTTTTTAACACCTTAATTTTATTTTTTTTCCTGTTCCAAGATTCATTGTTTATGCACCACACCCAGTGCTCCGTGCAATATGTGCCCTCCTTAATACCCACCACCAGGCTCACCCACCCCCTCACTTCCCTCCCCTCCATCATCATTCCAACTTCATAAGTTATCAAAATAGAGCTATTTTTCTTTTTTTGTGGTTTATATATTTAATAGAAATTTTTAAAAATTTCCTTTCAGTGTTTCAGAATTCATTGTTTATACACCACACCCAGTGCTCCATGCAATATGTGCCCTCCCTAATATCCACAGCCAGGCTCACCCAACCTCCCACCCGAACCATGAGAGACTATGGACTCTGAGAAACAGAACAGAGCTCTTTTTCAAAGAAAAGAATCAAAGCCATTTTAAAATATTTATTTGAGAGAGAGACAAAAAGAGAGAGTGAGCATGAGTTAGGGGTATGGTGAGAGGGAGAGAGAGAATCTCAAGCAGACTCTGCTGAGCAGGGAGACTGAGACAGGGTTTAATCTTGTGACCCTGAGATCATGACGTGATCTGACATCAAGAGCCAGACACTTAATGGACGGAGCCACCCAGATAACCCAAGAATCAGAATCTCTTAAAAAGAATTTTTTTTTAGTTTCCTACAAACCACACAGGCATAATTAGCCTACAGAAGAAAATAAAAGCAGTTCTCTTTTAACTGATGTGAAACTAAAAATTTTATTTTTTGTATAGTAGGATCAACAAGTATTATTGAATACTATCTATGATAATGTACTGTAAAAAAAATCAAAGAATTAAAATGTAACTTCCTTCAGAATCATAAAATGTGTTTATATAAATTGAGAGAGAAAATATAGATTGATAATATCAGCAAATATGGTATCCTTTCCTGTATTTGATGCTGAGGATCACATACTAAATTCACAGAAATTCAGAGTCACTGGGTAGAAAAAAGCCATTACACATTTACAAAGAATCTAAATTAGGAACTAATTAAAAAGCTAAAAATATGATATCAATTATTAACTCAAATATTCACCCATTTACATGTAAACAGACACCATCAACATGCATGAAGTAGTTGTTCTCTTAAGTAGGATGAGTACATATTTAATAATTTATGTAGTATGTTAGTTTATACCTGAAAACATTTTCATCATTGAGAGAACAAAGGCATAGTACCTAACATCTACTCAACATCTCTTATGGGCCAGGTACTGTCCTAAGTAGTTCATCTATTATAGTTTTCTTCATCCTTACAATAATACTTTGAGGCATATACTATTATTTCTCCTAATTCACAGAGGCAAAAACTAAAGCATAGAGAGTTTAATTAACTTCCCCAAGGTCATATAACTAGGAATCATAAGAAATAGCATTTGAAACCTGTCAGTATGACTCAGACTGTAAGTTTCCCATTTATCAGGAATTTTACTAATTGATTTATTTACTTAATAAGTACATGTTTATTTTTTTAAAAATACGAACAGGAGAGAAAAACAGAAATAAGTTGATTTCTCCCTATAGGGAGTGATTTAAAATAAGTGATTTAAATAAAATAAGAGATTTAAAATAAGATGGAAGCTATGGAAGGGAGAAGACACTATTACCAGTATGCCTTTAGTCATGGAAGTGACATGTAAACTTGTGTTTTAAAATGTGACTATCAGGTTGGGATTCAGAGATGAAAGCCAAGATTAGAGAGTCATTATAAAATAAATGACTGCATATAACAATTATCTGTGTGCTTACGAGGATCTAAATAAATAAGTATGCTGAATGGAATCTGATAGCCCAGTCTTAGTTTTGCTCATTCACTGGCACAATATGATGATGTTTTCTCCATTTCACTTGACAGGAACATTTCTGATCCCATCTCAGAAGTTTGAAATCATGGACCAAGGAAATAAATCAGGAGTGACTGAATTTATATTGCACGGTCTTTCGGGTTCTCAAGAGCTACAACTTTTCTATTTTGTGTTTTTTACACTTTTCTATTTCTCCATTGTGCTGGGGAACCTCCTCATTGTGCTCACTGTCATCTCCGAACCTGCACTACACACACCCATGTACTTCCTACTTAGTAACCTCTCCTTCATTGATGTGTGTCTCTCCACCTTTGCAACACCCAAAATGATTATTGATTTCCTTATGGAGCACAAGACCATCTCTTTTGAGGGCTGCATGACCCAGATATTCTTTCTGCATGTCTTTGCTGGTGGTGAAATGATGCTCCTTGTGGCCATGGCATATGATAGATATGTCGCCATATGTCGACCCCTCTACTATGCGTCCATTATGAGTCTGCGCAAGTGCACAAGCCTTGTGGTGGGCTCCTGGCTCATTGGAGTTTTCCACTCAGTGAGTCAGTTAATCTTCACAGTAAACCTTCCGTTTTGTGGCCCCAATAAAGTGGACAGTTTTTTCTGTGATCTTCCCCTGGTTATTAAACTTGCCTGCACTAATACCTTTACTCTTGAGGTACTGATGCTTTCAGACAGTGGTCTAATGGCCATGAGCTCCTTTGTGCTTTTGCTGATCTCCTACACAGTCATCCTGGTTACCGTGCGGCGGCGTTCCTCAGCAGGCATGGCCAAGGCAAGGGCCACCCTGACTGCCCATATCACTGTGGTGACCCTCTTCTTTGCACCCTGCATCTTTATTTATGCCTGGCCGTTTAGCAGTCTCCCGGTGGATAAGGTTCTCTCCATATTTTATACTGTTTTCACCCCTCTTTTAAACCCCATGATCTACACCTTAAGAAACAAGGAGGTGATATCAGCAATGCAAAAGCTAAGGAGTCGACAAGTGTGTTTCTGAAAGTCTCCCAGCTATTCCTTGTGATAAATTACACCTATAATAAAAGCCAGGTTAGTGTACCTTACTCTGTCAACTACTGTTCTGCAATATCATAGCACCCATTTTCTTTCTCTTTCTAGCATTTTCTAATTGTAAACAATTTTAGATAAGAGAATTGGACTTCCTATTTTTTACTTATGAAATAATTTTTATTTCAGACTTAAATTATTTATAGTAAGTCTTTTAACTATAAAATGTGTCTGTCAAATCCATGCTTTTTCCAATCAACTTAATATAAAAATGTACGAAATATTAAAGTAATGTAAAATAATTAAAATCATCTTAAAGTTTCAGGATAGTGATTGATTTATGGTTATTCCCCAGTCATCATTTACCTGGTATCACCAATGAGAGGTAGGTATTATCATAAATTTTACCATGCTCTTATCATTTCTGGTTATATATCTCATTCTGTCTCTCTCTCTCTAGAAAGAGTTTATAAATGTATACAAATGTATACATTTGTAAATGTATACAAACACCGCACTGATATTCTTTGCTATTCAAACTACTGCCATCTGAACTAAGAAACTAAATAGATTAGGACTTTTTTTTTGTATGCATGGATGGTATTTTTGCAATGTGAACTCTCACAACAAAGTATCCAAACATAGGGACCAAAGAGCAAACAGATTATGTTGCAGAACTCATCATCCAAACTCAGAAACCAAGTTAGATTCATAAATTTACATTAACCATGCTACAAATATTAAAACTTGAGGCCACGGTGTTTTTCTGTATCAGTGTATTAAAGTTTAGAATTGACATTCAAAGTTCAGTGACTACACATAAAAATGGATATCCTTCCTATATAAGTAGACCGTTTTCATCAACACTGCCCTATATAGTCTCACCTATCTCTATATCATTCAAGCTCTTTAATCCATACAACCAACAAAACATAATTCAGAATACATTTTTCCAAAGCTCTCTAAAAACAGAGAATTATCTTGACTTTTTAAAGGAAGACTATATTATCATTCTTAAATTTAATATTTAATTCTTTTTTTTAAGATTTTATTTATTTATTTGACAGAGAGATCATAAATAGGCAGAGAGGCAGGCAGAGAGAGAGGAGGAAGCAGGCTACCTGTTGAGCAGAGAGCCCGATGCGGGGCTCGATCCCAGGACCTGAGATCATGACCTGAGCTGAAGGCAGAGGCTTAACCCACTGAGCCACCCAGGTGCCCCAATATTTAATTCTTATAGTCTAACCCCTCTGTCACCAATCAATCTTAGAACACTGAGAGTCATGCATCACACAAGTGAATCGAGCACAATCATAATCAGCAAATAGAAGAAATGATACAAAACCCCCTCAATTTCTGACTTCTAATATTTGAAAGAAAGCCATTTCCTGAAGACAAATTATGTTTTTGAAACAGAGTGTGTAGAAGAAACAGCAGTATGGAATAAGATTTAGTACCAAGTATGCTTTAAACAATTTTTGACAATTTTTCCTTTCATGGTTTTACCACTGCACAATGCTCTGTTGATTTCTCTGTGAAACATAGAATTAAAAAAAAATAAATATAGGACTGTGTCATATGATGGTGGTGATGATGATAATGAGAAAGCCAAACATACTTAATGATCATAATGTAACACATAAATTGCACCATTATATCATCTCATTTTTTTATATCCCTAGATCATTTTTTAAAATATTTTGTTTATTTGACAGAGACAAATCACAAATAGGCAGAGAGGCAGGCAGAGAGAGAGAGGAGGAAGCAGGCTTCCTGCTGAGCAGAGAGCCTAATGCGGGGCTCGATCCCAGGACCCTGGGATCATGACCTGAGCCGAAGGCAGAGGCTTTAACCCACTGAGCCACCCAGGTGCCCCTATATCATCTCATTTGATTCTCACAAAATATATGCAGATTAGAAAAATAAGATCATACCTTTACTACTGACAATACTGAAATTTAGGTAATCCTCAACGAATTACAAAAATACTTATGAATTCTAGATGCATTCTTTAAAATAAATTAATGACCTCATGGCATCTTAAACAGACACTTTGAGAGAGGAAAACTGGTGGAAAGTGATTACAGGTCATGAAAATGATGGGCAGTGCACTTGGCCATTATTGGAAAATATTGTCTTGCAAGAGCGTGAGGTAGAATTGGATCTTTTCAATCCAGGAGCCTTAAAAGGTATACAGAAGAGGATACTACAAAGCACAAGGAAAAGACCAAATTATCCTCTCTGGTCTAACCTATGGATAGAAAAATTAATTCCTTTTGGAAATAGGAGTTTGGAGTCTGTATGTATAATCTCTGCACAGTCAGAAGAGCTTTAACCTGAAAAATCAATATTAGCTATTGGGAACCCAATGGGTCATTGAAATTTGAGGGTTATTTAAAAAAGCACAGACCAAAAGCCTTTATGAATGGCTGCTTCCTTGAAACTGGCCACACAGGGTTTAGATACATGAAGTTCAGCTGAACTTGAGTGAATTGAGTCAAACTCACAAAAGCGCACAGAGACTATCTACAATGACGGCAGTCAGTTGAGCAAACAGTAGACTAACTTCTCTCTCTCCTCTCAAATCAGTAATAAATCTATTGGATGCACATTATGAAGCAAATATATTCAAAATGACTAACCATACAAAACAAATATAAAAGGAGAAATATTGCTATCATAAAAAAAAAGCCAGTGACTTCTGTTCTTGGGAAGGGGTGTAGACACGATTTTCCATGTTCTTCCTGCTAAATATAATTACAATCACTGATTGATATAAACTGATTTATATATAAGGCAAACACGGTAACACTGAAAGTTGGAGAGAAGGCGGCAGACTGCATAGGGACACAAGAAATTACATGACATGAGAGAAGACACCAACAACTCAGGAACACTAAGGAAAATAGACCAAAAAAGGCCTCAACAAAGGCCGGTTCATTCTAGCCAAAAACCCAGGAAAGGGGCTGCTTAACATGATAAAATATTTTATACAACATCTTCTCTACTTTAGCCAAACACCACAATAGAACCTTTGGTCCCACCTCACTTACACCAGCAGAGGCCAAATGGGTAGCCCAAGGCTCCTACTGCTGGCCAAGATGTAGCAAACTACCCCAGTCACCCCCATACACCTGAGGAGGTGTCAGAGAAGGCCAAGTATGAAACCTGAACTTTCATCTCTGTCAGACAGGAGTCAGCACCTCCTCCCATGGTGTAAATGAGTAGCAGTGACATAGGATAGGCAATCCTATCCCTCCCAGCCAGGGAAATCACTGGAGGCCTAGTAAGGGTCTAGAGCTCTCCTTCCCTCCCAGCAGTAACAAGAAGTGTCCTTACCTTCCTTTGGGTGCTGATGGAACCAGAGTTGGGAAACAGTACTTCTACACCCACCTGGCAATAACAAAGTGGTGTTCCTCTGTCTTCATTTGTCAGGAAAATGTAAAAATAAGTCAAGTAAAACAAAAAAATTGAAAAAGGTTCAGTGTTTTGAAATATAACACACATAATGTTGACATGTCAATTAAAAATCATTAATCATACAGAGTAGAAAAATCGCAACTTAAATGAAAAAAAGAAAATCAATAGATGCTAACAAGAAGGGGGGTAGTTGTGTTAGAATTATCCAGACTTTAAAGAAGCTATCCTAAAAATGAGCAATTATGGATGCATTTAAAACAAATGATAAAATATTCGACATCTCAGCAAAGAACAGAATACAAAGTCTTACAAAATAAATAGAAGATACAAAAAAGAACTAATGTAAATTAAATCAAGTATAACTGATTATTAATGATTACCAAATGTAAATTAAAAAAAAAAACCAACCCAAATTCAGTGGATGGGCTCACCAGCAGAAAGGAAGAGACAAGGGAATGCATCAGTGAACTGAAATGGGGAATAAAAATTCCTCATTTTGAAGAACAGAGAGGTAATAGACAAAACAGATCATTCTACTCTCAACAAGATAGAAAATACTTCTTCCTACTTTAATGAATGGGGAAAAAGATATTAATATTGACTTGCTATGTATGTTAAAATTGTGAGGGCAGCCACTGAAGTAAAAATAAAATATATGATTTTCAAACTAATAAAGGAAACAAAAATGAGACAAAACTCAATTAAATAAAAGGCAATAATGAAATAGAAAAGAAACACAGTAAAAACAAAGCATAGTAGTGAAAATAAACACAAGTAGGAGAGAGAATTCAGACTTAATTTACCTTAGACATTGTATCTAGTTCACGTCCTTTGATGGTCATACTTCTGACTGAACCAAGTTCATCTGGGTTCTGTGAATGAGAAAGACCATTACCAACACTTTTCACCACTGTTAAAAATAGGCATTTCACAGAAGAAAACTACATGTATTATTAATTTGTGAAACAAGTTAGAACTCATTAATAACCACAGAAAAACCAATAATAACCACAAAAATACACCTGTGAACATGTGCCTAATTGGAGAAAAATTAATATATTTTATGTGTGCCCAAAGAAGGACAATCTGTAAAGGGCTCAAACTCAAGGAGAAAGTTTGGTTTCTCTCGCAGCTTAGTAAAGAAGTTCACTGGTTTGGCCAGGTGAGAGGTGATTCAAACTGCTGGGGCAATGTTAGTCCACCCATTGTGCAAGCGGGGAAACAGGTAATCAGTAACTGGTAGGGTGTGTGTACACAGGCCTCTAGGTTCTGGCATGGGCAAAAGCCTTTCAGAGTGGAGAGCCCTGGTTTCTGTGCGGAGAGTGCTGTGGAAAGGTTATCACCAGAATGGGGTCTGCAAGGTCAGAGAGGGACTGCAGGTTCAGTGTCTGGGATTTCCACTGGATGTCCTCACACACCACTGAACCCATCCCATGCCTGAACTGGTAGGAGAGTCCCTTCATCTTATAATGTGCCTCTAGATCCCTCCTCTGAAAAAGGTTAATGTCATGGTCACTTTAAAGGAGAAATACTTAAAGGAATTCTCATCATGGGACATATAAAAAAGGATGAATTCAAAGGTGAGAAACAATATACAAATAAATAAAACTAAGTGCAAATATGGAAAACCATTTTGTGGGTTAATTTGGAAACATCTAGTAATGTTGAAAATTTGTATCCTTTACAACTTAGCAATTATTCTGCTAAGAATACATTCTGGAGAACCTCTAGTATGTACTTATTCACGCAAATGTTCATTTTAGCATTGTTTATAATACCAAGAACTGGAAACAAGCTGTGTGTCTATTCACAAAAAAATGACAGATAAGCAATGTATTTATACAGTAAGAAAGGTATAGCATTAAAATGAACTAAAACTATATGCATGACTATTGATAACTGTCCCAAATAACTTATTTAGTGGAAAATAGCAAGTTGCAAAAGAATTAAATAAACGTGCAAATATAGGCTATTATGTATGTCTTTCTGGATACATCCTTGTGAATAAAACTATAAAAAAAAAGTCATGGGAAGGTTAAATATCAAACTCAGGTTAAGAAAAACTGGTTTGTGCTGCTATATAAGATACTTCAACTAATAACTGTAGGAGAGGAAAAAATCATTTTCCCCTCCCCCCATTCTAGGTTTGTTAGCCAGGGCCCTGTACATTAAACTAACAAGAAACAGATAAAAGAAATCATGCAAGAATTATTAACATATGCATTGCACATACACAAGATGTAACTCAAAAGGGCCTTTAGAACTTGGTCTTAAACAGCATTTTAAAAGGTCTATTATATTTTTTGTCAAATTTTTATTTAAATTCTAGTGTAATATTGTTTTCAGGAGTAGAATTCAGTGATTTGTCACTTATGTACACCTATGCTCAGCACAACAAATGCCCTCCTTAATGCCCATCACTCATTTAGTCCATCTCCTGCCCAACTGCCACTATCAACCCTCAGTTTAGAACTATAAATTTTAAAGAACTGACAAGACAAAGGAAATGTCTCTGAGTTCCTAGAGCAGCAAAACTGTGGAAAGGCAAGTATTTGGAGGAACAAATAAAAGATAAAGTCACTAGCCTTTTAGTAAGTTTTGTTATACTGATTCCTTTGGTGCCCTCTCTGGACTGAAAAGGATCTAGACTTGTCTCTGGTGATTAACTTCTGTCCTTCCTGGTGGAGACGGACAGGGGTACACTGTTACAAATTTATGTCCTGCTCTTAGACAAATAGGTAGAAGGTAGAGAACTTTTCTTGTATCTGCTTCTTCTCAGTTGCCTTCAGCCCAAAATGATTCATATGACAAAGTGGCATATTTTGGGATAGCATATTCTACTACCTTTCACAGTATTTTATTCCTAACAAAAACAAAGGAAATATGGGAAAACATTAAAATTTTACAAAGTTGAATCCCATAAACAAAGGCATTAAATTAGTAGTTTCCTGGGGCGCCTGGGTGGCTCAGTGGGTTAAGCCTCTGCCTTCAGCTTGGGTCATGATCTCAGGGTCCTGAGATCGAGCCCCACATTGGGCTCTCTGCTCAGCAGGGAGCCTTCTTCCCCCTCTCTCTCTATCTGTCTCTCTGCCTACTTGTGATCTCTCTCTCTGTCAAATAAATAAATAAAATCTTTAAAAAAATTAGTAGTTTATTTTCAATATACTTGAAATATTTAAAATCATTTTACACATGGGTAAACTGAGACTCAGAGAGTTAAGTCTTTGTCCAATAACTTATTCTTAGTTTTTTTTTATTCGTTTATTTGTTTATTTACAGCATAACAGTGTTCATTGTTTTGGCATCACACCCAGTGCTCCATGCAGTATGTGCCCTCCCTATTACCCACCACCTGGTTCCTCAACCTCCCACCCCCCCCCCCCTTCAAAACCCTCTGGTTGTTTTTCAGAGTCCATAGTCTCTCATGGTTCATCTCCCCTTCCAGTTTCCCTCAACTCCCTCTCCTCTCCATCTCCCCATGTCCTCCGTGTTCTTTGTTATGCTCCACAAATAAGTGAGACCATATGATACTTGACTCTCTCTGCTTGACTTATTTCGCTCAGCATCATCTCTTCCAGTCCCATCCATGTTGCTACAAAAGTTGGGTATTCATCCTTTCTGATAGAGGCATAATAGTCCATTGTGTATATGTACCACATCTTCCTTATCCATTCATCCGTTGAAGGGCATCTTGGTTCTTTCCACAGTTTGGCGACCGTAGCCATTGCTGCAATAAACATTGAGGTACAGATGGCCCTTCTTTTCACTACATCTGTATCTTTGGGGTAAATACCCAGCAGTGCAAATGCAGGGTCATAGGGAAGCTCTATTCTTAATTTCTTCAGGAATCTCCACACTGTTCTCCAAAGTGGCTGCACTAACTTACACTCCCACCAACAGTGTAAGAGGGTTCCCCTTTCTCCACATCCTCTCCAGCACACGTTGTTTCCTGTCTTGCTAATTTTGGCCATTCTAACTGGTGTCAGGTGGTATCTCAATGTGGTTTTAATTTGAATCTCCCTGATGGCTAGTGATGATGAACATTTTTTCATGTGTCTGATAGCCATTTGTATGTCTTCATTGGAGAAGTGTCTGTTCATATCTTCTGCCCATTTATTGACATGATTATCTGTTTTGTGTGTGTTGAGGTTGAGGAGTTCTTTATAGATCCTGGATATCAACCTTTTGTCTGTACTGTCATTTGCAAATATCTTCTCCCATTCCGTGGGTTGCCTTTTTGTTTTGTTGACTGTTTCCTTTGCTGTGCAGAAACTTTTGATCTTGATGAAGTCCCAAAAGTTCATTTTTGCTTTTGTTTCCTTGGCCTTTGGAGACATATCTTGAAAGAAGTTGCTGTGGCTGATATCGAAGAGATTACTGCCTATGTTCTCCTCTAGGATTCTGATAGATTTCTGTCTCATGTTGAGGTCTTTTATCCATTTCAAGTTTATCTTTGTGTATTGTGTAAGAGAATGGTCAAGTTTCATTCTTCTACATATCGCTGTCCAGTTTTCCCAGCACCATTTATTGAAGAGACTCTCTTTTTTCCATTGTATGTTTTTTCCTGTTTTGTCAAAGATTATTTCACCATAGAGTTGAGGGTCCATATCTGGGCTCTCCACTCTATTCCACTGGTGTATGTGTCTGTTTTTATGCCAGTACCACGCTGTCTTGGTGATCACAGCTTTGTAGTAAAGCTTTAAATCGGGTAACGTGATGCCGCCAGTTTGGTTTTTGTTTTTCAACATTTCCTTAGCAATTTGGGGTCTCTTCTGATTCCATATTTTAGGATTATTTGCTCCAGCTCTTTGAAAGAATAAACATTGTTAAAATGTCTATACTGCCTAGAGCAATCTATACTTTTAATGCCATTCCAATCAAAATTCCACCAGTATTTTTCAAAGAGCTGGAGCAAATAATACTAAAATTTATTCTTAGTTTTTGACAGAACTGAGAACAAGAACCCATGTCCTCTAAGTTCTAATTAGTCACCCTTTCCTCTGTATCCATCACATGTTCAAACAGCAAGGACACAACATGTCCTTCCATTAAAGCCAAAGCATTTCTCATCTAGACAAGAAGAATGTACTTTCCCATATATTTTCCTTAGTGTAACTGGCTCAACTGTATGGAATTCACAGAACATATTTTACTCTACACACTGCACAAGGGTTAAATGATCCTGCCTTTCCCCCCTCTGGTCCTTTTTGTAATTGTCAATAATGTGGATGTTACTTACTTTGTCCCATTAGGAATATGTAGTAGAAGGTAATAATAATCCCCATTGGAAGATAAAACTTGGACATCTATTACTAGCTATCCAAAAGCTTCAACTGATCAATTAGATAAAACCATGGTACTACTCCAATTTGACAAAAGAAAAAAACATCTATAAATATCACTACTTGAAAGAAATTAACCCCACAACAGAAAAACTGAAGAATTCAATTTACATCTCTGACATGCATTATATCAGGTAGGCTATATTTGAAAAAGATATACATTAGAAATAGACTGTGTCCAGTCTATCAATCAATTATTATACTGTGCTTTAGAGAAGATCTATAAATGGGAGAAAAATATATTAGAATTCAAAGGAAATGAACCAAGGTGAGGCTGTCCATGTGTCTTAGCATGATTTAGAGAATTTGTGAGAAATTATGTACAGGGGTGGAGTTACCTTTAGAGATTATGACAAACTCTGTACTTAAAAAGATACATTTTGACACGCTTACCTACCACCTAAATAAACGAAATAAAAATGCAAGTCAAGGCTATATATTTCTTCGTAGATATATGACTATGCAGTAAAGCTATTTTAAAAATTCATGGGAATGTTAAATACCAAGCTCAGTTCATAGGCTTGTAGTTGTATATCTTTGTATTAATGATTTATTTTACTTACTCTGCATTTAAAGTAGATTAGATAAAATTTACTTAATTTTATAAAATTTACTTAATTTTATAAAATTAAGTAAAATTTCTTTTAACTATCTTATTTCTATTACTTTTTAAAAAGCTGGTAAACAAAATATGGTTTACTTTTAATACAACAAATAATCCATTTTCTCTATGCTATGATTCAAAAGGATTATTTTATCCCCTTTGCTGTTGCTGGTTTGATTACTGGCACTGATTTTGATGACTTAAGTACTAGCCTGTATCACTAATAAGATAAAATATTCTTGTTCCATGTAGAAATAAAGTTTATGCAAGTGACTTATGGTTTGCAGAGTTTGAGGTCTATCACTAGGAAGATCTCTGTGCACAGTTAGGTTATAACATGAAAAGTTGAATACATGACATATATGAAGTAGAATATACTTCAGTTAACACTAAAACACATTTGTGAAAAATATTCCATGTGCATCTATATACTAAATCCTATGAAAGATACACAAAAGCATGAGAATACAAGGAGCACCAAACGTGGCAGGGGAAGAAGATATACACAAAAACTCTTTGGGAGAACACATAATCTACATACAAGCAAAGTGATGCAGCGGCAATAGGAAAGAGAAATTTCAACTTAAGCCTCTAGGAAGGCTTTTAGAAGAGATGGCATTTGCACTGGAATAGATTATCTGTGAAGGGCATCAGGAAATGAATAGTAAAGGTCTCCCAGCTTAATAAAATGTTGAATAGTCTGGTTTTGTCTAGAGCATAGCAAGGGGTATAATTAAAACCATAAAACAATTATATGCTTGGCTGTCCTGCTAAGGACTTTAAATTTTACTATTTTACTTCAAGGAGGGATGAGATGTTACAAGTGGGAGAATGAGATTTAGGAAAAAGTAAGTTTACAACCTGGAAGAATAAGAGGGAAAGTTACACAGTGAAGAAAAGTTTAGAGGGAAAAAAAGGAGCTGACCTGAGGAGAGAAATTGTGATGAGATGATGATGTGATAAGATGGCTGTGTAATATTCACAAATAGTAAACTATCAGAAACATGTTTGATTACTGGAGTATAGTGAGAAATGGTGCTGCAAAATTCGAGGTCATCACACAGTGCTGAATGGAATGCCCAAAGGAAGAGAGGGAACAAAGAGAAGAAGAGAGACTAATGAGAACATAAAGTAAGAGGGAAAGAGTATAAGGTGTGCAGAAGGGGAAGGGACAAATCTGGAAACCTAGGCTAGGTCCTCAGTGGAAATCTATTCGTTAAGGGCCAGTGTGTGGATGAAGGGATAATAATATAAATAATTAAATAATTACTAATATTAATTAAAATAGATAACATAAAAATTTCAAGAGGTATACCAGGGGTTGTTTCACTTAAAACAAAATTACCTATCATAACCAGGTCTTTGAAAACTTTTGATCAAAAAAGTTTTCCTTATTGTGATGGCAAAGGGCATAATTGAGTATGGTAAGGTCTGAGTAGGTAGGAAAGCAATTTAAGAAGGTAGAAGAATTACGAGTTTTTTTTTTTGTTGTTTGTTTGTTTGTTTTGGTTTATTTCTTGAATGAGTCAGATTATGTCCATTTTCAGTAAATGCAAAGTTTAAATGACAGTGGCAGAGATGAAAAAGGCAAGCTAAAGATGGCTTAACTTGGAGATTTTAAAGTCAAGGTAACCCCTGATACTCTGCAATGTCTTAGAAACATTTTGATTATCACAAGAGGGAGGTAAGTGCTATTGGCATCTAGTAGGCAAGAACAGGGATGCCATTAAACATTTTACAGTACACAAGACTTCTTCCTAACAAAGAATTATCCAACCCCAAATGTCAATAGTGCCCAGGTTGAGAAATCTGGCTTAAATGAAGAACTAATACTTCATAGCTGGTAGAAAGATAAGAACCAAAAGCATATATTGAGGAACTATTCAAGTGTAGCCCAGTATAAATGGTATGGGTTTCACATCATTCAGATCTAAAACTAGAATGTAGCCTCAGAGAGAGCTAGCCTTGAACTTAAAGGTCTGGGTTCAAGTTCTAGTTCACTGACTTTCCAGGTATATAACTCCAGTGAAGTTACTTATCATCTCCATTACTCTGATTTCTTACTGCAAAATGGGACTGTGTTTACCATGTAATATTATGGGGAAAGTCAATTAATTTACATAAATTGCTTGGAGATTACTAAATTTACCTGATCCTTGGTTTTCTCCTCTATGGCTCTGGAATAATACCTTCCCCTCAGGTCTGTTGTACACATTACTTGATGTAACATAAACACAAACATCTAACTCAACTGATGCTACCTGGAAAGCTTTCTTTTCCATATTTTGAAATTATTATTTATCACTCACTAAAAAATCTACCTCATTTGTTAATTTATAGACCTTATATCTATACAATAACCATTTTCATTAGGTAGAGTTCATTTTACATAACAAATCCATAAACCTGAGGAAGAACAACTTTATTTTAGAAATGGGGAAACAAAAAGAATCACACAGGATAAGGAAATAATATAACCTACAGTATATTTCAGAATCTTCTCAATTATTGTTCAATTATTATTCTCTATTATAGTAAATACTGATTCATTATTGCTAATGAATTTGCTTAATTTTTATGAATCATTTTAATTTTTTGCTCTGACTCCAGAGTCCATTAAAAAGTATATCTGAAATGTGGACTAAATGTGTTTCTCTGAACATTCTAATGAGTACGTGAAATGATTCCATACTTGAGGGCTTCACTGTATGGAATGTAATCACGTTGTCTGGGTGGAAACTTTTTAGTTTTCTCTTCTTCCCTTCTAGGTTCTTTAGCTAATCTAGTAATTAAATTGACATATGACAGATTAATAAGAGAAAGAGGAATTTCATTTTGTTTGCACAGGAATCCCATAAAAAAATGTGACTCAAAGAAGTGACCAAAGCAGGAAGTTTTTGTACCTTTTAGACAAAGAAACAGTAAGTTTGTGAAGAACTAACAAGATAGAAGGGGTTTGGGCTTGAGGTATTAAATTAGTGAAGAAATAATAATAGTTGCTTATATAGTCTTCTATAAACTCCTAAACTCTTTATATCTGGTGATAAGGATGCCTTTTACCCTCTTGGTACAGGGAGGGTACCTTTCACCTGGGAGATTTACCTCCCACTTTCAGGGGAACAAAGGAGGCTCAGAGTATTCTTCTTGTACTGTTTTTCAAGTAACTTTAATTCAAAATAACCAATATGACAAAGTGGTATATTTTGGGATAGTATTTTCTGCTTCCCTTCAACATCCATTTAAATGAATGGCTGTGTTGATCAAAGGATATAAAGTTTCAGATGTAAGATGAATAAGTTCTGCAGATCTAGTGTACAGCATGGTGACTAGCTAATAATACCATATTATATACTTGAAATTTGCTAAGAGAGTGGATCTTAGTTGTTCTTACTGGAAGGAAGAAAGGAAGGCAGGCAGGCAGGAAGGGAGGAAGGAAGGAAACTATGTGAGGTAATGGATAGGTTACTTAGCTTGATTGTCATAATCATTGCACAATGTATGTGTATATCAAAACATCACATTGTTTCATTTTTCAGTTATAACTCAATAAAACTGGTAGGAGAAAATGAAAGACTAGGGGCTGTATCCTAGGGACTTAGGAAGACTGGCTTCATGTATGAAATAAACAGGGAATGAAAGATATATTTGTGCCCTTACATGGGGTTAAAATTACATCACATTCAGGTTCCTTACTAAAACTGTGATCAAATTAATTGTCAGAACTAGTATGATTTCCTAAAATAGAACTTCTTGAAGGCTTTTCTAGTTCAATTAAATTAGCCTTATAAAGCAGGGCTGCATCCTTATAGGAAAAAATAATGAGATGCCGGATTATTTTTTAGGATTATTAAGATTATTCCAGTTCCCCGAAAAATAATTTTAGGAGCATGAGATATTTATAACTCATCATTTTAATCTCTTTATGCAAAAACCCCTACAACAACTATTCTTTCATCAGTTATAAAGCTGTATTAATAAGGCCATTGATAATAGTAAAGCAGGGAAGCATAATTTAGCCTAAATATAATTTAATTAAATTAATAAATATAATTTTTTCTAGTTTTACTGAGAAATAACTGACATGTATCGCTGTGCAATTTTATAGCATGATGGTTTGATTTACATATATTTTGAAATAATTATCACTATAGGTTTAGTTAATACCAACATCTTATATAGATAGAATAAAAAGAAAAAAATTCATTTTGTGATGAGAACTTTCAGGATCTATTCTCTGAACAATTTTCCAGCCTAAAACTAAATGTGATCTGCAAACAAAAATGCATAAAGAAAACTTAGGTACTGGTACTAAATAATCAAGCAGAAATGAGTTTTAGATAAAGTTACAGGGGCGCCTGGGTGGCTCAGTGGTTTAGGCCTCTGCCTTCGGCTCAGGTCATGGTCTCAGGGTCCTGGGATCGAGCCCCACTCTCTGCTCAGTGGGGAGCCTGTTTCTCCATCTCTCTCTGCCTGCTTCTCTGCCTACTTGTGACTTCTCTCTCTGTCAAATAAATAAATAAATATATTAAAAAAAGATTTCATTAGATAAAGTTACAATATGTATTTTAAGAAATTATACAGATGAATAATTGACAAACTGGGTTGTCTGACTATAGACCCAGATAATACATAACAGTATCTCTTTAGTAGGGATTGTCTAAATTGTGTAGGATTCCTGCAATAGCAGTAAGGTAAAGTTTTGTTAATATGGGAATATTTAATATATTAAGAACAACTATTGTGTTAGAATTACTTTGATAGAAGAATGTCATCAACTTTTTTAAACTTCAAAGCCTTCTGTAAAGTAGGCATTTTTATCACTTCCCATCTTTTTTGAAATGTGAAATTAAAGTTCAGAAAAAGTAGTCTAAAGTCAAACAGTCAGTGTGACTTGACATCACATAATAAACATTAAGCCATGTATATCACTTGGAGAGTTAAAGAGAATGTTATACTTCAAGATATATTACAACTAATGATGGAAAATGACCAGAAGGACAACAGATGTAAATTATTTTTGTCAATCTACAAAGCCTGTGGAGCTGGCTTTAAGTCATTCCTCTTGCCTTGTGATCATAAGTAAGCTCATGGATAAGCCTGTTTACTACTATGTAATAGATTATTGACTATCCAAAACTCAAGGGGTTCTAATGAGAAAATAAAATTATTTATTTAGACATTGTTCTAAGCTCCTTCCTACCCTCCACGTATATTATCATGATCTCTTCAACATTTCTTATTCAGCAAATACACATTATATCTGGGATCTCAGAATCCTTCGCTTTAAAAGTCTGTGGTTCAGAATTCTGATCCCTTACTATTTCCCCTCCTTTAGGATTGTTGCAGAGACCATCTGCAGCCTGGATCCATGGATAAGGTCAATTCTTCAGTGGTGTCTGAATTTGTATTGCTGGGACTCTCTAGTTCTCAGGAGCTCCAGCTTTTCTTTTTTGTTTTCTTCTCTGTGTTATATGTGGTCATTGTGCTGGGAAATCTTCTCATTATCATCACAGTAACTTCTGATAACAGTCTGCACTCCCCCATGTACTTCCTCCTGGGAAATCTCTCCTTTGTGGACATCTGTCAGGCTTCTTTTGCTACCCCTAAGATGATTGCTGATTTTCTGAGTGAACATAAGACCATATCCTTCAGTGGCTGCATTGCCCAGATATTCTTCATTCACCTTTTTACTGGAGGAGAGATGGTACTACTTGTCTCCATGGCATATGACAGATACGTAGCCATATGCAAACCCCTACACTATGTAGTCATCATGAGTCGAAGGACGTGCACTGTGCTGGTAATGGTCTCCTGGGCTGTGGGATTGGTGCACACATTAAGCCAGTTATCATTTACTGTGAACCTGCCATTTTGTGGACCCAATGTAGTAGACAGCTTTTTTTGTGACCTTCCTCGAGTGACCAAACTTGCCTGTCTTGACTCTTACATAATTGAAATACTAATTGTAGTCAATAGTGGAATCCTTTCCCTAAGTACTTTCTCTTTTTTGGCTAGCTCTTACATCATTATTCTTGTCACTGTCTGGTTTAAGTCTTCTGCTGCAATGGCCAAAGCGTTTTCTACACTGGCTGCCCATATCACTGTAGTAATATTGTTCTTTGGACCTTGCATCTTTATCTATGTGTGGCCCTTTACCACTTACCCTGTGGATAAACTTCTTGCCATATTTTACACTGTTTTCACCCCCATTCTAAACCCCATTATTTACACACTAAGAAATAGGGATATGAAGGCTGCCATGAGGAAGATTATGACCCATTACCTGAGGCCCAAGAAAATTTCTGAAATTCCACTAGTAGCAAGGAATTCCCTTTATTAAGACACAATTCCTTTAAATTCCTCAAATTGATACTCTGTCTATAAATATTTTCAATGTGTTCTTGTGGCATATCTCAATTATGATGGAAGTGATGAGGAAGATGATGTAGAGAGTATCTAATAGATATTAACTAGTCCCTTCCCAGGTATCACCTAAGCAAAAGTTAAATATAAAAAAAAATAGGGGAAATATATTATGATTACTTGTTCTGGAAATGAACAGAATGACTATATGTGGATAGTATTAATGCTTTCACTGCTTTAGTTGCAGCATGAATATGATAGGGGGGAAAAAAAAGGGAGTACCTGATTCTTTAGTGGGCATAAATTTAGACATTTTTCCTGGTCCTAACAGTTTCCTAATTTGTATGCTGAAAAATCTATACAGATGAATAATGTTTTTAAGAATGTGAAAATGAGGGACGCCTGGGTGGCTCAGTTGGTTAAGCGGCTGCCGTCGCCTCAGGTCATGATCCCAGCGTCCTGGGATCGAGTCCCACATTGGGCTCCTTGCTTGGCAGGGAGCCTGCTTCTCCCTCTGCCTCTGCCTGCCACCCTGTCTGCCTGTGCTTGCTCTCTCACTCTCTCTAGCAAATAAATAAATAAAAATCTTAAAAAAAAAAGAATGTGAAAATGATTTTTCCCAACCAGAAGATAGCCATTCCCCTGATTCAAGTGTGTAGACTTAAGTGGAGATTTTTAAATTATGAAAACCCTCCCCTAACATCAATTATGCCTATTCCCATATTGTTTTCCAATAACTAACAATGCTTTAAAATGAATCAGGAGCTTGCATTTCAAATCTTTCATTTAATGGTCTTTCTATATTCAGTTAAGATAATTTCAGTTTCCTCTGAAAACACTGATGTTTTTGTCTATGCTATAAGTAGCTACGCAACAGTCTTTGCATTTAGACAAAATACAGAGTTCTTAGTGACAATGAATCAATGATAAACATACAATCTAACTGCAACCTGGATCCTGAAAGACCTCTGGATCTCTACCCTGAGTCTCTCAGGACCATTAGCGGATTTATTAATGTTGATAATTGTTTTTAAGGGCTTTTTTAGATGCTTCTCAAATTTTATTTTATTTTTATCTTTTAAATTATCCAACAGATAGT
Source organism: Meles meles (assembly GCF_922984935.1). Classification (NCBI taxonomy): domain Eukaryota; kingdom Metazoa; phylum Chordata; class Mammalia; order Carnivora; family Mustelidae; genus Meles; species Meles meles. The sequence goes on from NC_060071.1 coordinate 55,270,689, forward strand.
ACTTCATTAGTTTTTGATGCAGTGTTCAATGATTCATTAGTAGTTTTTAAGCTTTCCTCCCCAACACTCCTCAACTCATAAAAGGTAATTAGACAAACATAAATATTATTAGTCTCTCCAAGGATGAAAACATGAGTTTTGCTTTTTGTTGTTTGCCTACTTATCTTCCCAATTCCATCTCATCTTTTCTGAAGCCAACTGTAATAAATCATCATTAAGTAAAATATTGAAAAAACCTTGGGAATTTCCTCTTCTCCCATCCCACTCAATTTTTACTCTTTCCATAGCTTTCTAGTTCTTCTGAGACCTGATATTCTTTTCTCTTTTCTACTCTCAAAGCTTATCTTCCAGTAAGGGTAGTTTAACAGTAATTTACACTTAAGTGTAAATTTAAATACATCAGCTACTTCTTCCAGAAATATGTACACATTGATTTCTTTCTAATTTTAGGATATCATTCCATCAGTAGTGAGAGGGGAAAGTCAGCAGCTGAGATCTGAAACAGTGGCAGAAAGAAGAGATCTTACCAATGTTTCCTGACTCTAAACCATGCAGGCTGCCTTGTTATTCTATTTAGGGAATGAGGTCCAACCTTATGATTCCCCTTGAATAAAAGACTATATGTACTGTATGATTTTTTTTTAATTCAGCCTATAGTACCAAAGTATTAGGGAGGCAGAATTCATTAGAAAGCTTATTAATTTCATTCTTTTTTCAATGACAGGTGATTTGATGCTAGATGATATGAAACGGATCCTTCTTGTTAGGTGTTTTATAAAAATGTTATGTTAACCATGGTAAACAATGAGAATAAATGTGTTAAGACTTTCAGAAAGTATGTAATCTGGTTAACTGGACCAGTTATTAGATATTCGAGCACTCATAACATTCTGTGACTATGGGATTCTTTTGGGAAAATATGATAAACATCATAGCTCTGCTTCCCAAACAACAGCATAAACACTTAAACATACGATTGGATATACATTAATATATTTTTTTTGGTAAGAAAAGTGAAAGTTACATTTATTTGGTCACCTAATGAATTAAAAATTTTACACATCTACCATTTGTTCTTTTTTTTCCATTTGTTTTTTTTATTTCTTTTCAGCGTAACAGTATTTATACATTATTTAGTATTTATATATATATAGTAACAGTATTTATACATACATTTAGTAACTGATTTCTGGTTTTTAGTTAAAAAATGACTAGAGTGACCTTTAACTGAGGAATGTATATGCTGTTTATGATACTGAATGAATCTTAAACTTTTACTGGAATCCTTGAAATAAAGTAAGTATTAAGGAGTCTGGGGGCATTTGAATAGCTCAGCTGGTTAAGCACTACATGTTTCTTGATTTTGGCTCAGGTCATCTTCTCAGAGTCCTGAGATCCAACTCAGCCTGGAGTCTGCTTCTCTCCCTCTCCCTAATCACATGTGCTCTCTCTCTCTCCCCTTCTCTAATATAAATAAATCTGTAAAAAAAATGGAGTCTGAACTTTCATAGCTAATATTTATAGAAGAGGAAATGTTTGAGTGAAAGGACTTCAAATTTTCCCAAACTCTTTGTATTTTTTCACATGGCGTGATTTATGTTCCTTATAAACTATTTTTGCAAGTTCTCATTCAAGAAAGGATGAAGTGCTATTTATACTTCAGTGAAGTTCTTCCAAAGAATGCCTGTAATGCCAGCAAAAACACACATTTTTTTTTTGAAGGGGTGGGGGGTGGGAGGTTGGGGGAGCCAGGTGGTGGGTATTAAGGAGGACACATATTGCATGAAGCACTGGGTGTGTGCAAAAACAATGAATTTTGTTATGCTGAAAAGAAATAAACACACACACACATTTTATTCTCAATTATTGGTGTAATCCCTTGACAAGCTGGATATTCAAAGTCCTACATTTTGAATGTTGACAAAGTTGACCACTTTCTAGACACAATTTCAGAGCTGTTAGAAGAATTTCTACTAATGCATAGCAGGGAAGAGAGCAATGATTAAAATAATGTGTGGAATTTCCTCTCATCAAAAGAGTAACAAGAGAGGGGGAGCGGGCTATGGACATTGGGGAGGGGAGGCGAACCATAAGAGACTATGGACTCTGAAAAACAACCTGAGGGTTTTGAAGGGTCAGGGGTGGGAGGTTGGGGGAACAGGTGGTGGGTGATGGGGAGGGCACGTTTTGCATGGAGCACTGGGTGTTGTGCAAAAAGAATGAATACTGTTACACTGAAAAAAAAAAAAAGAGTAACAAGAGCAGGTAAGTTGCTGAAAATAAAATACTCCATTTAATAGAGAAGAATCATGTTTTTTTCCTTTGTGTATTTCTTGACAAGGAAGCTCTATAAATTACCAATTTGTTGTCTCTTGACATGAAGTCCACTCTTCATTGGCATGCCTTGTGGTATCTGACCTGGACTCAAACCTTTCACTTTTGTCATGAAAGGATGCTGGATGAACACTACAGAAAAGAGAGGCTTTTCTTCCCACTGCCAGTGTCCTTAATTTCTTTCTCCTACACTGCAGCTGCCATGGGCTAGCCAGTGGCACTCACCCTCCAGCAAGTTTTGTTGCCAGTCTCAGCCTTTCATTTCCTGCTCCTCATCCCTCCATTTGGGGACCAGCTTTGTCCAGAGGCCTATTCATAAGCTCTCCAGAGAGTTCTGAAACTCACCCTTGGGGAGGGGATCCCCCTTCAAAGTCTATTCCTTCCCTGGTTCTCTCCTTCAGCCCTAGAACATTATTTGGAGTTCTCTTTCATCCCTTTTTTTGTACTACTACCAGTTGCTAAGTCTCCATATTCAACATTCCTTGTTCAAAATACCAGTGTAGTTTCTGTCTCCTGATGGCACTCTGACAGATACAGAAACATTTATGTATTTAGAAGATATTGAAAAGCCAGAAGCATCTAAAAGTGGTTGATAAAATATGACACGTAATGAGGAAACTCAAGAGCTGGCTGAACCAAAAAATGTTAGTGGTTTCATCTATTTATATACTCATAGTGTATGATATCATTTTTTGTCAACTATTTAATTTTTTTTCTCCTAAGACAACAAATGAAGTATTTACTAACTTAAAAAAAAATAAAATTTCACTCTCTGCTCCAAGCCGGTGTGACTATTTCCATAGCAAAAGTTTGGTTTTGTTTTTGCTCATTCGTTTTTCCCCAGTCATTCACGGATTTCATTTTAATGTGATAGGAAGCCTTGTATAGTGCTCTTTAATGATGGAAAACGGAGAATTCAGGTGTATGTAACACTGAATCCTTAAAGTTTGTATTAAAGTTTTAATCATCAGTCTGCTTTTCCTGAGAAGACCCTACTGAAGAGCTTTCCATTTGAAAAGATAAATCTCCTTGTTATCTTTAGCCTGCAGGTCAAGACAATTGCCAAGACAGAAGCAGCACCACTCTGTGTTAATGCATTTCTGTGTCATACATGCAATGATAAAAACAAACAAAATATAAAGCCAAGAGTTCATAGACTTTAACAAACTTTTTCATAAAATATTTCAAATTACTCTAGTTCCAGTAAAACAAAGAGAGACATTCATAATACTAAAACAAACGCTTTTTTAATTTACTGTCAACTATTTTTTTTAAAAGATTTTATTTATTTATTTGACAGAGAGAGATCACAAGTAGGCAGAGAGGCAGGCAGAGAGAGTGAGAGGGAAGCAGGCTCCCTGCCGAGCAGAGAGCCCAATGTGGGACTCGATCCCAGGATCCTGAGATCATGACCTGAGCCGAAGGCAGTGGCTTAAACCACTGAGCCACCCAGGCGCCCCTACTGTCAACTATTCAAGGTAACTAGCGATACATTTCACCTGGAATTGAGACACTAAGAGCAGTTATATTTTGTTTAAAACAAATCTTAATATAATTTGATAATACATTTTTTTCCATGGAGGTATTTTAAAATGATAATTTGAAATACTCCTTTTTTTTTTTCCCTGTCCGGTTTACAGATTTCTGTGGACCTTTCCTATATCCCTGAGGAACTGACAGAGACATAAATTTAACTGCAGAAAAATGGGGAAATAAAAGTACATTTTAGAAATCTGAAAATAACTTTTGCACTGCTTGTAATAAGACTTGTCAAATCCAAGCACAGACTATATTATTATTATGTGCCCTTGAGCAGATTACTTGCTTTTGATCAGGTCCCCTCCTTAAAATCTTTCAATTCCTATGCATTACTCTTAGGGAAAAAGAAAAGGAATCCTCATTAATCCAATTAATAAGGCTCTTGGCTCTCTATTCATATCACCACGCTAACCCACATCCTCGTTTAATAATATAGTTTTCCCTGATGGAAGTAAACTCCACAAGAACAGGGGCTTTGTCTATGGCAGGTGAACATATCCCGAATAACATTTATAATGTTATTTTTTGTAGAAGATATGGAGCCAAAAGCCAGGGCAGACTTATTTGTTCCTTCTGCTCTCAGAATGTAAACTATTTCTGCTATGTGTATGAGCTAAGTGGATGAGTAACACTTCAGACAAGGAATAGAAACTCAATGCATAGCTCAGAGAATAAAAGAGCTGAAGTGATGGAACAGACTCTAGAGAGATGAGACAATATGGCCAGTGGTAAGTGGACCTCAAGATGCTAGCTTAGGGTAAAAAGTGAAGTTTTAGTTCCATTAAAATAAAAATAACTGGAAATAATTTGATTCGTGTTCACCATACGGTAAAAGCAAAGCATTAGCAGTATAATTTCCAAAAATGCACAGTAACAGAAACCTCCAGGAGAAACACATTAAGTGACTACAAGGCACATCATGATGGTCTTTAGAAGATTGAAAAGGGAGAGAAGAATCTGATAACATCAAGATCCAGTATTTCATCATAGGTATTTTTACTTTTCTTTTTTTTTACAAAATTGTATTTCATCATAAATACTCCCCTTTAGAGAAGATCCTTGACATATAATATGCTGTATTTCCAGTATCTTGAAATTCCAAAGTATATCAGGACTAAATACATGAAGGATGCCACAAAGTAACTGAAACACCAATGAAGAAAACCTCTCAACTCTATTTTGTGACAGAGTTTTCACAATTAAAGAAAAAAACCACATCAGTCACTCCCTCACCCTCTGAAACATTTGCTGTTGACCCATTTCTATATTGGTTCTCCTACTTTGTCACAATATAGTCCTTAGTAAACTTAATGGTCCTGGTAATCTATACATCATCATACTAGTCCACTATATTGAAAGCACACAGTGATTGGATCTTTGAGTAGAAATGACATAAAAGAGGTAAGAGATAATCCCTAACATTTCAGGGATCTGTTAAGTCATTCAAGTTTTAAAGGTTTGAATACTCTGGGTATGATACTGAATCCCCTAAGAACATACAAAAATGTAATTTTGTTTTGTACTTCTTACCACTGAGAAAGAGAAACAGTGCTTACAGGCGCACTGAATCTTGGAGGCAGCATAAATTGCCTTGAAAACATGGCTTTGATGCCATTTTGGGTTAAGTCACACAGGATTTCCAATTTCCAATGAATCTTTTGTACCTAGTCCAGTTTTGAGTGCAAGCTGCCCTTACTACTCATGTTATGCAAAACAGGAAAGCCAGTCAAATAGAGGTAGGGATGATAAATAAGAACACTGTGCAGATTCTTTAGCAAAGCCACTTAGAAGAATGACAATGCTAACTCCTAGGATCCTAGAAAAGAAGCCCTGCATCCTGCAGCAGAGAACTACACTGTGGTTGAAAAGCAAACCCTAGGATGCTGCAGGGCCCTACCAGAGACTGAGTTTTCTAGTGTCAGAGACCATGGGTTTTCAGCTGACTATGTGACTAGCACTACTCATTATGAACCAAGTATCAACAAGTCACAATTTCTAGCTGTCACAGCAGTAAGCCAACATGTATTACAACTGGTACCTCTGGGACCAGGCTGAAGCAGGTATAAAATCACAAGTAATCAGCACCCTTAAGTAGTCCAGAATTCTATATTACCTACTTTTGTTGCATTAATACCCTTACTTCAGATCAATTTTATGGTCTCATAGAAGGATTTCTATAAATGATCTGATTGTCTTGATGCAAGCCTAAAATGGACAACTGCTGCATTCTTGTCCACTCAGATGACTCTAATGGAAACTGGTGAAGGAAAATTCTATTACTGGGAAAAGCCATAAATATTTCACTCATTTATCAAATTTGGGATGGAAAATTGGTCCTAGGTGGAAGTAAATATGAATTCCTGGACAGTGAAATACAGTTTTATTGGTTTGGTAGATGTCTTAAAAGATCAAAATTGGAATATGTGGCAGAGAAAAATGAGGACAGGTCTATGTGAGTAGGCACAAAGTGTGTGGATTTTTATACCTCACATCAGTGTCCATCTGAGACCAAAGCCATGGAATCCCTTTAATTAAAATTAGTCTCCTAAGTTCTGGGTACTGCTCCTGAACACTTGATCAGCAGAAGGAACTGAACCTGAAAACCTGATATGATGCCATTCCGCAGTGAGACCACATCCATTCACTGGCAAGTCAAATATATCACACCCCTTTTTCCATGTGGGGGGCAGTGATTTATCCTTATTGGGATGGACTCTTACTCCAGATACGTGTTTTCCTTCCTTGCCTGCTGTCCCCCTCCATTATCCTAGGCCTCTAATTTTGTCAGCTTCTTAAAAATAAATAATAAATATTTCTTAAAAACCAGTATTTTCTTTTAAAAAAGATTTTACTTATTTATTGGTCAGACAGGCAGAGAGTGAGCGAGAAAGAGCATGAACAAGCAGGGGAGGGCACAGTCAGAGGAAGAAGCAGGCTCCCTGCTCAGTAAGGAGGGTGATGCAGGACTCCATCTGGGTACCCTGGGATCATGACCTAAGCCAAAGGCAGGGCTCTTAACAGACTAAGTCACCCTGGCATCCCAAAAATAAATATTTTCTGAAACAATTTACATTAAATTTATATCATATTTAGGTTTAGAGATATTAAATTTTTGGCAAAACTGAGTCTTTCTAATCAAAAAAAGAAATATACCTCCCTGTTTTTTATTCCTTTCGTATTTCCACTGTTTTAAAATTTTCACATGTACAACCTGTATATTTATGATTAACTTTTTCTAGATACTTTATATTTTATCTTTGTGAATGGAAACTGTCCTTCACTGTATTTTCTTTGTAATTTTATAAACTGTTGCTCATTAGGGCATCTGATTGGTTTAGTCCATAGAGTATGTAACTCTCCATCTCAAGGTCATGAGTTCAAGCCCCACTTTGGGCATGGAGCCCACTAAATAAACAAACATAAATAAATTAATAAACTTTTTCTCATTTAATATATTTTTCTAACTTTTTTTAAGATCACACTTCTGCCCAATAGTCAAGATATAAAAATACAGAAAGTAAAATATTAAAATAATATTTGCTAAACTTACTACTATTATGCATATAGTATATTTGGCCATAGCTTTAACTTCTAAAAATATTTACAGATTCAATTTAAGTCCCTTTTATACATTTCTTCACACCATTTCTTTTGTTTACATTTCAGGTTAGAATCTGTATTACTGGGTATTTTAAAACTTTTTTTCATAAGTTTCTTCATTTTTTTGTCTTATAAAAATAGGCACATAATAATTTTATCAGTCTCCAATTACTTTCGCCTGACATGTCTTATAATGACACATAAATTCATATACAAAAATTAATATAAAAATAATTTAAATCATTGAATATATTCCATCATGTTAAAAAATTATATTGCTTCACTCTCAAATTCATAGATTTGTAGGTGTTTTTCCAGTATTAGCTCTCTTTCAATCAATGCTGCAATATCAATGTTCATGTATTGCTAGGTATGTGAACATTTTACTACAGTATATATACACACACAGACATACAGAACATATACAAGGAAACTTACTTTCAATTTCCTTTTTTTAAAAATTTATTTATTTATTTTCAGCGTAATAGTACTCATTGTTTTTGCACCACACCCAGTGCTCCATGCAATACGTGCCCTCTCTATTACCCTCCACCTGGTTCCCCAACCTCCCACCCCCCTGCCTCTTCAAAACCCTCAGGTTGTTTTTCAGAGTCCATAGTCTCACATGGTTCATCTCCCCTTCCAATTTCCCACAACTCCCTTATCCTCTCCATCTCCCCATGTCCTCCATGTTCTTTGTTATGCTCCACAAATAAAAAACCATATGATACTTGACTCTCTCTGCTTGACTTATTTCGCTCAGCATCATCTCTTCCAGTCCCGTCCATGTTGCTACAAAAGTTGGGTATTCATCCTTTCTGATGGAGGCATAATACTCCATCATGTATACGTACCACATCTTCCTTATCCATTTGTCCATTGAAGGGCATCTTGGTTCTTTCCATGGTTTGGTAACTGTGGCCATTGCTGCTATAAACATTGGGGTACAGATGGCTCTTTTCACTACACCTGTATCTTTGGGGTAAATACCCAGCAGTGCAATTGCAGGGTCATAGGGAAGCTCTATTTTTAATTTCTTGAGGAATCTTCATACTGTTCTCCAAAGTGGCTACACCAACTTGCATTCCCACCACCAGTGTAAGAGGGTTCCCCTTTCTCCACATCCTCTCCAGCACACGTTGTTTCCTGTCTTGCTAATTTTGGCCATTCTAACTGGTGTAAGGTGATATTTCAATGCGGTTTTAATTTGAATCTCCCTGATGGCTAGTGATGATGAGCATTTTTTCATGTGTCTGATAGCCATTTGTATGTCCTCATTGGAGAAGTGTCTGTTCATATCTTCTGCCCATTTTTTGATATTATTATCTGTTTTGTGTGTGTTGAGTTTGAGGAGTTCTTTCTAGATCCTGGATATCAACCTTTTGTCTGTACTGTCATTTGCAAATATCTTCTTCCATTCCATGGGTTGTCTCTTTGTTTTGTTGACTGTTTCCTTTGCTGTGCAGAAGCTTTTGATCTTGATGAAGTCCCAAAAGTTCATTTTCGCTTTTGTTTCCTTGGCCTTTGGAGACACATCTTGAAAGAAGTTGCTATGGCTGATATCGAAAAGGTTACTGCCTATGTTCTCCTCTAGGATTCTGATGGATTCCTGTCTCACGTTGAGGTCTTTTATCCATTTTGAGTTTATTTTTGTGTACAGTGTAAGAGAATGGTCGAGTTTCATTCTTCTACATATCGCTGTCCAGTTTTCCCAGCACCATTTATTGAAGACACTGTCTTTTTTCCATTGTATATTTTTTCCTGTTTTGTCGACGATTATTTGACCATAGAGTTGAGGGTCCATATCTGGGCTCTCCACTCTGTTCCACTGGTCTATGTGTCTGTTTTTATGCCAGTACCATGCTGTCTTGGTGATCACAGCTTTGTAATAAAGCTTGAAATCGGGTAACGTGATGCCGCCAGTTTCGTTTTTGTTTTTCAACATTTCCTTAGCAATTCGGGGTTCTTCTGATTCCATACAAATTTTAGGATTATTTGTTCCAGCTCTTTGAAAAATACTGGTGGAATTTTGATCGGAATGGCATTGAAAGTATAGATTGCTCTAGGCAGTATAGACATTTTAACAATGTTTATTCTTCTGATCCAAGAGCATTCTTTTTGTGACCGATATCTAGTACCGAGATTGAAGCAGTGATCAAAAACCTCCCCTAAAATAAGAGCCCAGGACCTGACAGATTCCCTGGGGAATTCTACCAAACTTTCAAAGAATAAATAACACCAATTCTCCTGAAGCTGTTTCAAAAAATTGAAGCAGAAGGAAAACTTTCAGACTCTTTTTATTAAGCCAGCATTACCTTGATCCCCAAACCAGGCAAAGACCACACCAAAAGGAGAATTCCAGACCAATATCACTGATGAATATGGATGCTAAGATTCTCAACAAGATCCTAGCAAACAGGATCCAGCAGCACATTAAAAAGATTATCCACCATGACCAGGTGGGATTCATCCCTGGGTTGCAAGGGTGGTTCAACATTCTCAAATCAATCAATGTTATAGAACAAATCAGTAAGAGAAGAGAGAAGAACCACATGGTCCTCTCAATTGATGCAGAAAAAGCATTTGACAAAATCCAGCATCCGTTCCTGATTAAAATGCTTCAAAGTATAGGGATAGAGGGAACATTCCTGAACTTCATAAAATCTATCTATGAAAGACCCACAGCAAATATCATCCTCAATGGGAAAAAGCTTGCAGCCTTCCCGTTGAGATCAGGAACACGACAAGGATGCCCACTCTCACCACTCTTGTTCAACATAGTATTAGAAGTCCTAGCAACAGCAATCAGACAACAAAGAGAAATAAAAGGTATCCAAATTGGCAAGGAAGAAGTCAAACTCTCTCTCTTTGCAGATGACATGATTCTTTATATGGAAAACCCCAAAGACTCCACTCCCAAACTACTAGAACTCAAACAGCAATTCAGTAACGTGGCAGGATACAAAGTCAATGTACAGAAATCAGTGGCTTTCTTTTACACTAACAATGCAAATACAGAAAGGCAAATTAGAGAATTGATTCCATTTACTATAGCACCAAGAACGATAAGATACCTGGGAATAAACCTAACCAAAGAGGTAAAGGATCTGTACTCGAGGAACTACAGAACACTCATGAAGGAAACTGAAGAAGACACAATTTCCTTTTTTAAAGATGACCATTTGAAACTCACATCTATATCACCAAGTTTCCTGGAAATACAGAAAATTTACTATGTAAAATGTATTAGAATAACTGCTGACATATGTTTAGAGAAATAAAAGATTTTTCATGGAAAAGAAATAAAGAGCATTCTGACTGGTGTGAGGTGATATCTCATTGTGGTTTTGATTTGTATTTCCCTGATGCCGAGTGACGTGGAGCACTTTTTCATGTGTCTGTTGGCCATCTGGATGTCTTCTTTGCAGAAATGTCTGTTCATGTCCTCTGCCCATTTCTTGATTGGATTGTTTGTTCTTTGGGTGTTGAGTTTGCTAAGTTCCTTATAGATTTTGGATACTAGCCCTTTATCTGATATGTCGTTTGCAAATATCTTCTCCCATTCTGTCAGCTGTCTTTTGGTTTTGTTAACTGTTTCCTTTGCTGTGCAAAAGCTTTTGATCTTGATGAAATCCCAATAGTTCATTTTCGCCCTTGCTTCCCTTGCCTTTGCCGTTGGCTAAAATTAACAAGTCAGGAAATGACAGATGCTGGAGAGGATGTGGAGAAAGGGGAACCCTCCTCCACTGTTGGTGGGAATGCAAGCTGGTCCAACCACTCTGGAAAACAGCATGGAGGTTCCTCAAAATGTTGAAAATAGAACTACCCTATGACCCAGCAATTGCACTACTGGGTATTTACCCTAAAGATACAAACATAGTGATCCGAAGGGGCATGTGTACCCGAATGTTTATAGCAGCAATGTCTACAATAGCCAGACTATGGAAAGAACCTAGATGTCCATCAACAGATGAATGGATCAAGAAGATGTGGTATATATACACAATGGAATACTATGCAGCCATCAAAAGAAATGAAATCTTGCCATTTGCGACGACGTGGATGGAACTAGAGCGTATCATGCTTAGTGAAATAAGTCAATCGGAGAAAGACAACTATCATATGATCTCCCTGATATGAGGACATGGAGAAGCAACATGGGGGGTTAGGGGGATAGGAGAAGAATAAATGAAACAAGATGGGATTGGGAGGGAGACAAACCATAAATGACTCTTAATCTCACAAAACAAACTGGGGGTTGCTGGGGGGAGGTGGGATTGGGAGAGGGGGAGCAGGCTATGGACATTGGGGAGGGGAGGCGAACCATAAGAGACTATGGACTCTGAAAAACAACCTGAGGGTTTTGAAGGGTCAGGGGTGGGAGGTTGGGGGAACAGGTGGTGGGTGATGGGGAGGGCACGTTTTGCATGGAGCACTGGGTGTTGTGCAAAAAGAATGAATACTGTTACGCTGAAAAAAAAAATAAAAAGGGGAAAAAAAATTTTTAGAGCAAACAAACAAAAAAAAAGAAATAAAGAGCACCTTCAAATATTTAAAAACCTATCATGCTGAAGTGAGAACACATTTGTTCTACTAAACTACTAATGGTAGAACCAGTTGTGTAATTTAACAATAGATGGAACTATCTTGGGAAATACTGAGCTCCCTGCAAATGGAGGAAACCACCCTGATGCTAGGTGATCCTTTTTAGGATGGTTTGATTATTTTAACAAAAAGTTAGTGGTTGAAAAAGTATTTGCTGAGTGGAAGTCAGTGAAAATCTAGTAATATTTTGCTTTCCTATGTACCAACTAGTTGGTAAAAAAACTTTTTTTCTTTTCCATTCCTGGAAAGAAAATTTTGTAAAACATAATTACTCCCACTGCAGGGTGACATCAGATCTCCAATGAGTGATTTCTCACTTCCCCAGTGAAATCTGTTTCATAGAAAAAGGATGAAGGCTTTATATTGCCTTACCTTAGGATACTTCTCTTTGTATAGTAAGGAGCAAAGGAGGAGCCTCACTACCTGAGGTGCTTGCTTCTGCACAGCTTAATGTAGAGACCTACTTAAAATGCATCAAGTCAAGAATATATCACAAATATTTTAGGCATGAAGACTCACAGCAAAAGCGGGGAGCTTAGAAACTAACTGTGGGACACCATATTTGGAGAAAATAAGGAAGAACTGAAGGACTGGGAGAAATCATTAAAAGTGTAAATATTATACATGCATTTGATCACTGTGTTTGGACTAGATAATTTGTAAACTGTCCTCTAGATGTGAAATCAGCAACTGGAAGATCGAAAAGGAAAAGCCACTGTTGTCTCAGTCAAGCTGGAAGCTCTATCTAAAAGAGGCAAATAACTGGCTCTCTACTTCTCTGTTGATTTCCCACTACACTGGCTTAGGGCAGCTCTGATGTAATAGGATCAGCATCTGATAAACAAGGAAGTATGCTATAACCATTATCTGTCCCTTCTTTGCTTCCTTCATGCTTTCCATTGGAGAATATTTAGCCATTTGTTTAGCAAATATTTGTTGACCATCAAAATTTCCCTGGAATAAAGAAGGAGTAGCTACACAAAGTAGGTCAAAAAGGGTATCTTTGTTTTTTATTGCTAGGCCTATAGGTAATCAACTATTGTAAGATGAAATAATGAAAAGAAAAAAATATGCATGTTTATGGTTTTGAAGTTCTATCGCGATATTTTAGATGGGTACCAATATAACATCAACTTTTACATACCAGACTTGGTCTTACATTGGGAAGAGGAAATTTTCTTACAGTATATTTTCTGATCTGAAAACATTTGTTATCTCTAAGTAGTCTAGTGATGAACACACGAATGACTTATTAATGGAGAAGCTTCTGGGTGTTCTGTGCATAGCCCAAGGAATTGAGTGACTTGTATAAACTTCACATGTTTCCATAATATAACTGCCTCTGCATTTAGAATTTTAGAGATGAAAACAGCCTTGGAAATAATGTAGTTCTATCTTCCAAGGTCAGTTACATGACTACTAAGTGGTATATATTATGTATCTCTTCTAATGGGTACCTACCTTAATTATTAAAAAGAAAATGAGATCTAACACTGAACCAGGTATACTCTACTTGGATTAAGAGATCATAGGAAATCAGTGTGGAAAGGATTTTCTAGTTACTTCATGTATTTTGAAAAATGAAACTGACAAACCTTAACATTCATTAGGTATTAGAAAGGTGAAATTTGTAGAAAATTTTATTTTTAGGGTATCATTATTTTCAAAGATAAAATGATCTTTTAAAATTTTATTAATACCAGTAACTTTATCTAACATGTTTTAACCATTATGCTTCCCCTTCTGTTCCTCCTTCTCTTCTTCCTCTCACTCTTTAGTGTTATCTTACTAGGTGACCACAGTTGGCAGGCTTTACAATACATTGAACACTGTAAGAAGTCCCTCATGGCATCTTCTTAAATTTGAAATTTTAATCTTATCTTTTTAAAAATTCATAACTGTAGTCCTTTAGGACTTTAGATCTTAGAAGTAGGAATCATTTTCCTTTTCAATGTTTATTTGCCTCCTTCTCTCCCCTTTGGATTGTAAATATATGATCAGACATCTGAGCATTGACTCAATTCTTCTCCATGGAGATACGAATTCCATAATTGAAGTTTATATGGAGGTCAGTTCATGCCTTACTGATGTGTTTATATTCTTCAGTCACTTAGGTTTTGGCACTCTTCTTAAAACTAGATATTATAATTTTGAAAAAATATGGGATCGGGAGGGAGACAAACCATAAAAGACTCAATCTCAAAAAACAGACTGAGGGTTGCTGGGGGGAGAGGGGTCGTGAGAGGGTGGTGGAGATATGGGCATTGGGGAAGGTATGTGCTATGGTGAGTGCTGTGAAATGTGTAAACCTGGCAATTCACAGAACAGACCTGTACTCCTGGGGATAAAAATACATTATATGTTTATAAAAAATTAAAAATTAATTAAAAAAACAAAAAACTAGATATCATAATTCATATGCAGATGGGAACCCTTGAAAGAGCGGACTTAGTGCTTCAACAACCACAATAAAAGCTTATAACATGTTTTAATTGATTTATGTTTACCTATACAATTTTACCTTAAAAGTTTTAAATATTTATTATATTAGTTATATTTATCATAGCCAAATACAGAATACAGAATCAATAAGTATAATGACAAATTCCTACTGTATATTGTTGGGTATCTAGGACTAAAGGCAAAAATGATTCCTGAACAACCAGAGGTCATGTAGGATTTTCTTCTGGGATCAAATGGTCACAATGACAAAAAAACAAACAAACAAAAACATTCAAGAGGCAATTTAAACACCAAGCTTCACTCTCCTGAAAATCTGTCACGCATTCAAAATGCACCAAGTATAGTTATATGGAGTTTTTCCAAAAGGATGATATCTGAAAGGTGTCACAGATTTTGATAAATACAGGTGTGTCAGATGTGTTTAGGAAGAGACAAAATGTAGAGAGAATACACTGAAAATACATGGGTGTTTCATTCAAAATTGATCTTTATGTGACAAAAGGTGGACTCTGATAAACGACTGTTACATGGTTGAAAGAAACATTTTTGATCTTTAAAGAAACTTGAGAGCATCAACATTGGCTCTTCTTTTCATAATATGGCAAATTGCTTCCATTAAGCCTCTTAAAACAATGTCAAGCACTTTATGATTTTCAATTCCAAGAATATTAATCTAGTCTATTTAGCCTTCTTTTTCAAGACATTAAGAACTATTCCATGCTTTGCTTCTGATCTGTCATCACCATCTTCATTTTAGTATACCCTCCAGCCAGGCCATTCAACTTATTGGCTTTGTGAAAATGTCTTCCATGGCTTTGTGAAAATGTTTTTCCATTCCACCTTTATATCTTTCTTCCCGTTATTTCCTTTGCTTGAAATGGACTTTTCTATTCAGTTTTGGCTGGCAAATTCAAAACTTTTAAGAAGTTTTAACTTAAGTAATACCTATCCCATGACACCTTACCTCATCATTTTGGCATAATTTCTTTCATCTTACTAATATTTGTGGTGTTAATGTATTACATTTGCATGTTTGGGATTTAATATATATATATGTGTGTATATATATTTTTTTTATTTTTTAATATGTATATCTACCAAATTATGAAACCATCCATATCATACCCTTTTTTCCATAATTTACATTGCAGTCACAGATGTTAGTCAAGTGATTACTTATATAATTTCATTAAACTAAATTGACTTTTAATTGAAATCTTATCATATTTCTTTTGTATATATACTGGATATAGTACCATCATTGTGATATTTCCTGATTTTCCTTTACTTAGGTAAGAGGAGAGTGGCTTCATGGCTAACACAAATGAATCAGTGGTATCTGAGTTTGTGCTTCTGGGACTTTCTAAATCTTGGGAACTTCAGCTTTTCTTTTTTGCCATCTTCTCTTTAGTATATGTGACATCAGTTCTGGGCAACATCATGATTATTGTGATAATTTCCTCTGACTCCCATTTGAACTCACCTATGTACTTCCTGCTTGGTAACCTTTCCTTCATTGATATCTGCCAATCTAATTTTGCCACTCCCAAGATGCTTTTGGACTTCTTTGTTGAACACAAGACTATCTCCTTTGAGGGCTGCATGGCCCAGATATTCCTTCTTCATAGTTTTGTTGGGAGTGAGATGATGTTGCTTGTAGCTATGGCATATGACAGATTTATAGCTATCTGTAAGCCCCTACACTATAGCACAATTATGAATCGGAAACTATGTATAATTTTTGTGTTTATTTCTTGGTCTGTGGGTATTCTTCATTCTGTGAGTCACTTGGCTTTTACAGTGGATCTGCCATTCTGTGGCCCCAATGAGGTAGACAGCTTCTTTTGTGACCTTCCCCTGGTGATAGAGCTGGCTTGTATGGATACTTATGAAATGGAAATTATGACCCTAACTAACAGTGGCCTGATATCACTGGGTTGTTTTCTGGCTTTAATTATTTCCTACACCATCATTTTGATCATTGTTCGTCGCCGGTCCTCCAGCAGGTCATCCAAGGCACTTTCTACATTAACTGCTCACATTACAGTAGTGATTCTCTTCTTTGGGCCTTGCATTTACTTCTATATATGGCCTTTTAGCAGACTCTCTGTGGATAAGTTCCTTTCTGTGTTCTACACTGTTTGTACACCCCTGCTGAACCCCATCATCTACTCTCTAAGGAATGAAGATGTTAAATCAGCCATGCGAAAACTGAGAAACCATCATGTGAACTCCTGGAAAAACTAGAGGTCACCATGAAGTAATCCTGAATGGGAATAAAGAGCCTCTACTGGATCACAACACTATGCCAATTACTTTTGCTAATGATATTCTAATCTACATAAAATGCTACTCATGTTACTAAACTTGTGATTCTCTTCAACTGAACACATGACATTTTTATACCTTGCACTCAAAATGTATAAGCAAACTGAGCTTTTGATACTCTCAACTTAATTATAGTTTTCCATATATTGACATAGTAAAATGAAAGGTGTCTTGCAACATAGATTTTACCTCATTAATGTATATTTGTTAGCTTACCTTTTCTTTCTGTATTGAACATTTTGGTAATTTATAATTTGGTTATATATACAGTTGATGCCTGAACAACATGGGTTTGAACTGTATGGGTCCACTTATATGTGGATTTTTAAAAATAAATACAGTATAATACTATAAGTGTATTTTTCTCTTCCTAATGATTTTCTTAATATTTTTCTTGACCTTACTTTATTGTAAGAATGTAGTATATAATATATATAATATATAAAATATGTGCTAATTGATTGTTCATGTTCTCAGTAAGGCTTCCAATCAACAGTAGGCTATTAGTAGTTAAATTTGGGGACAGCTGAAAATTATACTTGGATTTTCTACTTTGTGGGGAGTTGGTGTCTCTAACACCTGCATTGTTCAAGGATCAAGTGTATTTGGTTATGTATCATCTTTCTCATCTCAATTTTTCTGTTTTCCTCTAGATGATTTAATATGCATTTATACTCATTATAAAGCATTTTCTAGATATTTATTGCTATCAGCAGCATCTGCAGACCTTCCTTGAAGTACGATGGAGTTACTTCCTGACAAACCCACTGTAAGTTGAAATATCATAAGCTGAAAATGCATTTAATACATCTAACCTATTGAACATGATAGCTTAGCCTAGCTACCTTAAATGTGCTTAGAACACTTATGTTAGCCTACAATTGTGAAAAACCATCTAACAGAAAGCCTATTTTAGGATTAGCCTACAGCTGGGCAAAATCATCTAACACAAAGCTCATTTTATAATAAAGTATTCAAATCTCAAGTAATTTATTGAATACTCTACTGAAAGTGAACAACAGAATGCTTGTATGGATACAAAATGGTAGTAAGTATATTGGTTGTTTATCCTCATCTTATTCAGCTGACTGAGAACTGTGGGTGCCCAGCATCATGCAACAGTATCATACCACATATCATTAGCCCAGGACATGATCAAAATTCAAAATTCAGAGTCATTTATGGTTTGTCTCCCTCCCAATCCCATCTTGTTTCATTTATTCTTCTCCTATCCCCCTAACCCCCCATGTTGCTTCTCCATGTCCTCATATCAGGGAGATCATATGATAGTTGTCTTTCTCCGATTGACTTATTTCACTAAGCATGATACCCTCTAGTTCCATCCACGTCGTCGCAAATGGCAAGATTTCATTTCTTTTGATGGCTGCATAGTATTCCATTGTGTATATATATCACAAACTGGGAGTTGCTGGGGAGAGGTGGGGTTGGGAGAGGGGGAACGGGTTATGGACATTGGGGAGGACCTGTACCCCTGGGGATAAAAATACATTATATGTTTATAAAAAAAAAATTGGAAGGGGAGGCGAACCATAAGAGAGTATGGACTCTGAAAAACAACCTGAGGGTTTTGAAGGGTCAGGGATGGGAGGTTGGAGGAACAGGTGGTGGGTAATAGGGAGGGCACGTTTTTCATGGAGCACTGGGTGTTGTGCAAAAACAATGAATACTGTTACACTGAAAAAAATAAATAAATTAAAATTTAAAAAAAATTCAAAATTCAAAGTACAGATTCTACTGAATGCTTATCACTTTCACATCATCAAAAAGTCAAAAAAGTTGTACATCAAACCATCATAAGTTGAGAAATATCTATGTATCTTTTTTCCAAGTTTACTTATTTTAAGTAGAAATAATTGGTTATAATGAATTCATTATTCACAGAAAAAGTTTAAAAGTTCTGTGTACCTAAAATATGCCAATGCACAAAGTGACCAAAATTATTTGAGGACCAAATCTGAAATCTATCCTTTCGTACTTTTTGTAAACCAGAAGATGGAAAGTAAAATTTGTGTATATCTAATAATAAATATTTAAAATTTCTTTATTAGTATTTCATTTGTTAGCCAAATTTTTCTTATGTACTTCTCCCTGTGATTTATATCATGAAAAAGTCCTTGTAACAGGAAGACTAAATTTATTCTAACACTGTAGAAAATAATTGCTTAACATAAAACAGAAAGTTTGTAATTGTCTTCATTCTGGATTCAGTATTTCACTTGTAAGACATAAGTTAGTGGCTATATGCATAGAATTTAACTCTGCATGCTAAATCCTAGTGCAGAGTTTCAGATATAGACACACAGTCTTTTTAGACCATGATAATGCTTATAAACTTTAGGTTTCTTATAAATTCAGACTTTTTGGTTCATTCATACAATGTCAAATATGATAATGATCTTTTATACTTGACTACTTTTTATATATTTTTACACAGTGTCAAAAACTTTAAAAATACACAATAAACATTAATACAGTCATTGCATTAATGCATTGTGCATTAATGCATTAATGCATAATGCATTGCATTAAATGCATTTAATGCCTTAACTTCATTAAAGTCAATGCAGTTCTTGATACCAATTTTTCTTTTTAACTCTACCTTGCTGGTGAAAATGGGGGGTATTGATAGCACTCTTAAAAAAATCAAGTCATTTTGCTGCTCTGATCCTCAACTGGGGGAGAAAGGCTATGGCACAAGGGGAAAATGGAGAAGAGGGGGAATAAGAACAGCAACAGGAGGAGGAGGGAAATTAGAATTTAATGAGTGGCTATTTGACTTGCTCAATTCTTTGTACTGCCAGAGACACATGCCTCCACTTTCAAATTCTTCACTATTAGATCTACTTGGGTTTTGAGTGATCAGGCATAACCATCACATCAAGTTTGACCAAAAAATCCTAAAGTCATAAAGATAAAAAAATGGATAAATCTGACAACATAATTTTCCACAGAAGTTTTGTTTTGTTGTTGTTGTTGTTTTAAAAGCCTATTATAAAATTAAAAATAAAACTAGGTGAAAAGCGGGATTATTTGTAGGGGTTATATCTTTAATTTGTAAAGAACTCTTTGAAGCCAGTAAGTAAGTGCCCACAAGGCAGGAGAAAAATTAGCAAAGTATATGAATAGGGAATTAATTACTAATATAATGAAAGTGATTCTTGGGCATATTAATAAACAAATAAACAGTAAAACTATCTTATGAGAAAATACAAGTGTAAGTATAGCAAAATTCTTTTGTTTACCTATGTGATCGGCAAAGATCCAAAAGTCTGATAGTATAACATGTTGACAAGACCGATAAAACATGAACCTTGAATCTCAAACCCTCCCAAGAAAAAAGAAACCTCAAATATTGTTATTAAATCTCTAAATTGGTAAAATATATGAAGGAAACTATACATATCTATTAAAATTTAAAACTTTGAATTGGTAATTATACTTCTAACATTTTATCTTACAGATATACCCACACACATGTGAAAGCAAGTATGGACTTAGTATGTATTACAAGCACTGATTTTAAGAACAAAAGATTTTATTTTTTATTTTTTTTAGATTTCATTTATTTATTTGACAGAGAGAGATCACAAGCAGATGGAGAGGCAGGCAGAGAGAGAGGGGGAAGCAGGCTCCCTGCTGAGCAGAGAGCCCGATGTGGGGCTCAATCCCAGGACCCTTAGATCTTGACCTGAGCCAAAGGCAGAGGCTTAACCTGCTGAGCCACCCAGGTGCCCCAAGAACAAAAGATTTTAAAAATCTAAATATAAAAATCTAAATGTCAATTAATGTAGACTTCTAAAATATATTATTGGTACATCAATAAAATAGAATGCTTCCCAGCTATTAAAAATAACTAGAGACCATCTTATGCTGTATTCCAGTTATAAGGAAAAGGAGTGGCCCAGATTAAAGGAGGGCTAGAGAACACTTCATTATGGACTTTTGGGATAGGAAGGGTTGTTAGAGATAATTTAAACCAGACTCTTTATTTTTCATTAAGGAAATTCAAGCCCAGAGAATATAAATGACCTCCAAACAATTTAATGAATACCTGCCAGAGGCAAGATTCATTTATATATCTCAGACTGTCCTTCAAATAAGTTCTAGGGTAATGGAACTGTAGACCTGCGTGTGGGTTGCAGTTTTATGTTTCATGAATATAAATACTTTGATAGGAATGTTCAAGCTGAGGAGGTATTACAATTGGTATTGGAACAAATGATTTTCTAATCACATTTTAGAGAATAAATTGATTATAATTTAATAACAGATATCTAGGTATGGCTGCTTAAGTATTTGTGTAATAATCGGCCAATTGCACATATCTTTTTAAATCCTCCATAGTATTCTATAATTTATTGATCTACTCCCTTATTTACAGACATTTATTTTTTCCTTTTCTTCTTGTCATTGCAAACACTGCTATGTGGACATAGAATATACAAAAATATGTGCATTTTAAAACTTATTAGCCACTATGAAATCACCCCCTAATTGAAGTACACCAATTTACACACCTAGCAGTAGCATATGAAGGCACCCATTGCCTCCCATTCCTGGCAAAATTAAATACTGCAATTGTGGTAGCCAATCTCCAACAGTCTTAACATCCTGGCTTTCATGCTTGCTTTTGTCCCTTCCATACCAAGTTAGAGCCAATTTGTGTGTCCCACAGAATATGGTAAAAGTGACCACAAGGAGGTATTTCTGAGATCTGATCATAGAAAACTTTGTTCCCTTTACACTGCTTACTCTGGAGAAAGTCACTTACTATGTCATGGGGACACTCAAGTAAGTCTATGGAGAGGAATGAAGGCCTCTTTCCAAGCTCCAGCACCAACTCCCAGCCAGAGAAGTGTATCATCCAGTCCCAGCCTAACCTTTCATTGTAGCTTTATGAGAATGAGACACCCTAAGCTGGAACTGCCCAGTCAAACCATTACTGAATTCTTAGCACATAGAAACCATAAAAGATAATAAGTATTTTTTAAAATTGAAATATAACTGGCACAAAATATTACATTAGCTTCAGGTGTACAACATGGTCAACAACTCTGTAATGGTATGT
Source organism: Meles meles (assembly GCF_922984935.1). NCBI lineage: Eukaryota > Metazoa > Chordata > Mammalia > Carnivora > Mustelidae > Meles > Meles meles. The sequence goes on from NC_060071.1 coordinate 55,292,647, forward strand.
TCACTAGTAGTGTAGCTACTCCCTATAACAATACAGTGCTATTACAATACTATTTACTATACTCCAGATGCTGTACCTTTTATCCCCATGACTTATTCATTCCATAACCAGAATCCTGTACCTCCTACACCCCTTCACTCATTATGCCCATCCCCTTACCTCATCCACCTCTGGCAACCATCAGTTTGTTCTTTGTATTCATTAATATGTTTCTGCTTTTTGTTTACTTATTTATTTTTTTAGACTACACATGTAAGTGAAATCATATAATATTTGTCTTTCTTTTATTGCACTTAGCACAATACCCTCTAAATCCATCCATGTGGTTGCAAATGGCAATAATTTTTTCAGACAAAGAAAGTACTACAGCATTATATATACAAATAGGAAATATCTCCACAAAGTATTATTTATCAGAAAAATCAGCGTGTAGAGTCATGTACAAAGCGTGTTACCATGTTTAACAATATAAATGTAGGAGATGTTATATATTTATATTTATTTATAAATTATCTCTATCTATCTATCTATAAATTATCTTTGGAAGTATAGAAGAAACTCTTAAAGGATGATGCCTTTTAGGAGAGAAAATGGATTCCCTGCAATGGGAGATGAGGGTTGGACAGATATAACTGAACAGATTCAGATATTTAAAGATAAGCCTATTGACTGGCTACATTTGAAGGTAAGGGAGAATCAGCATTGACTATCAGATTTCTTGCTTAGGGAACTTGCAGGAAGATATATACTTCAAGAGGAGTTTATTTGCTAATTTTTAAAATATTCATTATGTATAAAATATGGGGAAGATGATGATTAATATTGTACATAATTGAAGCGGATATATTCAGTATGTAATTGGGTAGGCAGTACAGAGAAAACATGCTATTTAATATCATAACTATTTCTAGCACCTTCTTCTCACATTGGGATGATATAATTTTCAGAGGCCTTTTATTTAGTGAAGTACCTTGGCAGGTCACTTTTCTGCAAGTTTTTCTAAGTTTGGAGCAGGCAGCTAAAATAGATAAATGGGAATAGTTTTAATGGAATGATAAAATCTGAGATAATTTTAGAATATGTCAAAAAGTATACAAATTAAGGTCACAAAAGGAAATAGAAAGCGCACTTGGCAGAGAATTTTTTTTTAAAGAATTTATTTATTTATTTGAGAGAGAGAGAGATCACAAGTAGGTAGAGAGGCAGGCAGAGAGAGAGGGGGAAGCAGGCTCCCCGCTGAGCAGAGAGCCTGATGTGGGGCCCGATCCCAGGACCCCGATATCATGACCTGAGCTGAAGGCAGAGGCTTAAACCACTGAGCCACCCAGGCGCCCCGGCAGAGAATTTTAATATAACGTACAATATATAGAAGTCCTGGCAGAATTAAATGAGGAATTCAGAAACTAGCAGAAGGAAGTTTTGCCACTCTTAGCCTAAAGCACAAAAGAAGGGGATGAAACTAGTGAGAGCTGGAGCCATAAAGGGGACAATAGGGTATTGAGAAGTCAAGGATATAACTCCTGTTAGAATTTTAGTGATATGGCAAGGAGAAGTAGAAGAAAATGATATCAAACCATTCCAAAATTTATTGATTGAAAATAAGCATTTTAAAAATAAACAAATAAAACATCAAACATCTTATATTATCTCTTTCTCTAATGATTCTTTCTCTGCTGTGGATTCTTTCTCTGCTGTGGGTCAGCATATATAATATCTGCTATATTGTCTGGTGAGTCTGGAAATCGGAAGATCAACAATGACCTCTCTCACTTATTTGGTGGATGGCAAGCTGGCAGTAGAAGCTAGCTGACTCTCAAGCCAAAGGCACCTCAGTTTTCTCTACATGGCCTCTCATTTGTGAGATGCAGTGCAACCTCCTGGACAGAACAAGACACATGGCCAAGTCCAGAATTGGTTTAGAATAGTACTCAGAATAAAAAGGAAGCAACTATTGATTTATGAATGAATCTCAAAGGCATTATGTTGGGTTAAAAAGAAAGCCAGTATATAGAGGAAACATATATGATCCTATTTATGTGATATTCTCAAAACAACAAAGCTTTATAGCAGTTCTTAAAAATAAAAAGTAACCATCTCATGGGCAATTACCTATTCAGTTATTCACTGAATGAATACTATTATTTGGGCATTTACTATTTGCTAAGTTATATGCCAAGTTTAATAGTGGTCTGAGAGATTCAGTTCTTGCATGCATGAAGCCTATAATCTTGGGGTAGAGAGGACAAACAAATAACAACATGTACACAAACATAAGTAAAAATTAAAACTGTAATGAGTGTTATGAGGGGAGCAAATAATGTTGCAATATGAAAAAAATTCAAAATTAGGAGGAGTATATAGAGAGGGAAAGATATGTAGATAAATCTGCTCTGTAGAATGATATTTCATCTGATACTTTAAAAATGAGGACACAGTGGTACCTGGGTGGCTCAGTTGGCTAAGCGTCTGCCTTCAACTCAGATAATGATCTCAGAGTACTGAGACTGAGTCTCATATCGGGCTCCCTGCTCAGTGGGGAGCCTGCTTCTCCCTCTCCCTCTGCTGCACCCCCCGCTTGTGCTCTCTTGCTTACGTTCTCTAATAAATACACATTTTTTTTTAAAAAATGAGGATATAGAACATGAAGAGCCAGAGAAAAAATATTCAGATGGAAGAAAGAGAAAGCAAAACTCACTGATATGAAAAGGAGTATTCTAGGAAATGAAAGCATAGGTTTAGTGACTGTGCAGAGTGAGAAAAGCTGAGGTTGAAGTTAACATGTGAAGTGTAAAATGACACACACTCAGCAAGGGCACTGATTTTATTTCTAGAGCAATGGAATGCATTCACCATTTTAAAGTCGTATGACCAATTGATTTTATTTTTAAAGATCACTCTAGAGGAATGACTGGAAAATATAAATGGTACAAGGCAGAGGCTATTAGAAGCCCTTTGAGACATTAATGGGAAAAGAAAATAAAGATTTAGACAGGGAGTTAAGATGGAAATAATTTGATAAATTGGGAATATTTGGGGGGAAGGTAAAGCAGGGTTTAGAATGGGAATAAGGAAAAGGAAGGAGCTAAATATTTGACTAGAATCACAGGACACAGAAGTGCCATTAGCTGGCATTAGGCAGAGTAAAGGACAAATAGGTTTGGAAACAGAACTGAAATACCTATGAAACATTAAAGAGAAGATGTCAAGAAGGAATTTAGTCTACTAGTCAAGAACTCAGAGAAGTCAAGGTTCTTCAGACACCAAATTTTCTGGGCATTTATTCTGTTTCTCAACATTAGCTATTTTCTTTCTGTCACCTGCTCTTCTCTGTAGACCTTTTCAGCCCTTCTACTGCTCTTAGGTATCTTTCCACAGTGTCCAAAAAGAAGCTAGGTGTACAGTTCTACCCACTTATGTCCAACTAAGCCTTCTTTCTGATTCTAATGTATGGGTAGGTACTGAGCAATGACAAACTAAAATATTTGGGGGGTTTGGTGGCATACTGTTTAGCATGGAGTTTAAAAAAAAACTTTATCATAAATATTTCTGTGAAAAGAAAGAAATACAGGATTAGAGAAAACAAAATTCCAATTCTCTTAGGCCCCTTGACAGATTTATATTTTCCCGAGCTTGTGACCTAGTACTTATGGGCACAGTCACTCTAAACAGTGGAAAGCCACATGGAGAGGGGAGCCTAGGTGGCTCAGTTGGTTAAGTGTCCAACTCCTGGTTTCAGCTCAGGTCATGACTGTCAAGCTGTGTGGGGGGCTCCATGCTGGGGTGGAATCTGCTCTTGATTCTCTCTTTCCCTCTCCTTCTCCCTCTGCCCCGTCCCCACCCCCTCTTTCCTAAAAAAAAAAAAAAAAATGTGTAGAAAAAGGAAGCCACATGGAGGGAGAAAGATTATTAAATGAGAGTGAATGTAGCTGCTGCAAGCTTCTGGGTCACTAAATGTCCCCCTTGTGACATATGCTTCATGTGTAATTATGGGCAACATTTTAAAAATCCATTCCATTTTGTTTTTGGGAAAAGCAACTGAAATTGTGTTAATAACTCCCACAGCAAGATGACTTCACTTCACAAAGGAAGTTCTTTAATTAGCTATTGCAATCCATGGTACTGGTTATCCAAGATATATGGGTGTGTGGTATGGTACTTAAATATTTGTGTTTTTTTTTGGGCTTTGTGACTCAGTCTTTAAAAAAAAAGGTTTGGAGGTTTCTCTTCTTCAACCTGTTATTACTCCCTAGAATTTCTCTCATAATTGGTATGTGGAAGTTAATCACATCAGGTAAAAAATTAAGTTCACATGTTATCATTCAGAGAGTTAAAGGAATTCTGGGTTAAAGTGATTACTAGAATTAAGACAACATGGGCTCTTGAGCATAAGAATTTGTAGTCTGTTTATGAGATTCTAAATCAAACACAGTATTGAACCATCTGGTTATTTTTACTGCCAACACAGGTGATGGATTGAGATGCCCAGGTAAAGGTGAGCATACTGATACATAAATCTGAAAGAATAGAGATGAGGATAGAGAACAGAATGGGACACAAAACTGTCATTGTAATGACCAGGTAGACTTCCTCTGATAGATTTTCAGTGATCAGGACTCTAATTAAGTGACATATAGTGGTTAAATAGGTGTGTTTTGAATACACAAACCCCTGCTGTCTGGCTATGCCCTGTAACACTAACTTTACTGCTAGGATTTAGCTGTTTCTACTGTGTAGGGTAATAATAGTACTTCCTTTGGAGCACTGTTGTAAGAAGAAATGAGATAATGGATGAAGTGTTTAGCATGGTGCTTTGTATGAAGTTGACTAAGAAAATTCTGGTTGTTATGATTAACAGATGCTTTTTCCTCCCAGCATTTTACAAGTACAGGATGCTATGTATATATTTTTTTTATTGAGAACATTTTCCAGCTTCTATCCTTTTGCACTTTCTTATATGGTATATATTTATAGAATTATTAGTCATGTAATAATGTAAGGCAACTAAATCAAGTCTGACATATCCAAAAGCCTTTATCCAATTCAATTACTTATATACAGAGACAAGAAGACAATTTCCTCATATAAATATGGTTATCTTTTTTTTTAATATTTTATTTATTTGTCAGAGAGAAGGAGAGAGAGAGAGAGAGAGTGTGCACAGGCAGGCAGAGAGGCAGGCAGAGGTGGAGAGAGAAGCAGGCGGAGGTGGAGAGAGAAGCAGGCTCCCTGCCGAGCAAGGAGGTCATGCGGGACTCGATCCCAGGACCCTGGGATCATGACCCCAGCTGAAGGCAGCGGCTTAACCCACTGAGCCACCCAGGCGTCCCTAAATATGGTTATCTTTATTGTGAAGCTATCTTCTCTTTCATATCTCACATGATGATATATGCCTCATTATTTTTCGGTCTTTTAAAATCTCCTAGATTATTAATCTGCTCAGAAGCAGGTATTTTTCTGTTTAGATTGGCTTTACCAAGTAGAGGTAAAACTTTATTATCTGATTTTTAAATACAATAGTATGCTCACTCAACTAAAAGTTATCACTTCATAGTTTATATACCTCTTTCAAATGTATGCTGCAACAAAGTTTAAAGAGTTGTGGTGAACTACACAAAGGCATGAATCCTCTCTGTTGTGATCATTATTATATCTGCAGGCCTACAGAATGGTTGACATGTATCATAGCAGGTGCTTAATAAGTGGGAATTAATGAACAAACACTATTATAAAGAGTTAGTAGAGGAGCCAGGAACTAAACCCAGATTTTCTGATCTCAAACATGTGCTATTAATATTTTACTGTAGAAATTTTCACACTCTGTCTTCCTATGAAGACTGGCTGATATCACAACTGTGAATAAAAATATGATTATCTCGGGGCACCTGGGTGGCTCAGTGGGTTAAGCCGCTGCCTTCAGCTCAGGTCGTGATCTCAGGGTCCTGGGATTGAGTCCCGCATGGGGCTCTCTGCTCGGCAGGGAGCCTGCTTCCCTCTCTCTCTCTTTCTGCCTGCCTCTCTGCCTACTTGTGATATCTCTGTCAAATAAGTAAATAAAATCTTAAAAAAAAATATGATTATCTCTTAATATGGAAAAATCCTTTTAGGATGGTTTTAGAGAAATTCTGCCTATAAATCTAGAACTAAACCAAGTCAATTCAATAAAACTAACTAGACATAAACAGGGATGGCTTAAGATCAGAAAACTTTGTTTTAATATATTTTTAAAGATTTCATTTATTTATTTGTCAGGGAGAGAGAGAGAGAGAGAACACAAACAGGCAGAGTGGCAGGCAGAGGCAGAGAGAAAAGCACATTCCCCACCTAGCAGGGAACACAATGCGGGGCTTGATCCCAGGACCCTGGGATCATGACCTGAGCCAAAGGAGCCACTTAACCAACTGAGCCACCCAGGCATCCCTTTATTTTAATACATTTCTCACTTGGCAAACTCTTGTAGGTCTTTATACACAGAGAAATAATACAGAAGAATTTCAACAGGGATAAGAGTCTATGGGGGTATTATTAAAACAGTAATTAGCAAGTTTTATATTACTGTTTTATATTTATATTTTAAATGGACTCAATATTTGGAAGTCATGCCATAAATAAATAAATAAATAATCTCAACTAGTTGTCACTAAGTGTTACAAATGGAGGTATTCCCAGCTTCTGATATCTGGGTATGAGCTTCATTTCAAGGATTTGTCCTGGAAATCACAGATCATTTCAATTTTATTTTGAATGATGAAATTAGCATATTCATACAAGAATATATAAAACTGCCTTTCAAATCTGCTTATAAATTACATATATATGAAAATATAAAATTTGTAAAGCAATTTTTGTAATATCCACATTTCATTCTAGAAAATAAAAAGGTTAGTTTTAAATGCATGTCCTTACTATAAGACTGAATTTATAGTTCCTGAAAACTGTAGATGTAGTTAAGCCTATGAGGTAGAATACTGTTCAGAAAAGACAATTATGCTTTGTCAATTCCATAATAAGGTTAAAAGCCAATGTCCCATTCATTTAATTTGTAATAAAACTGACAAAATTATACTGACGTTTCCCAAGAGAATGCTTATTTCATCTAAATAAGTTCTTGCACATGCTTGCTATCATGCTCTTAGTATCAAGGCTTGCTCTTAATTTACCACAATCTTTGAGAAAATGTAACCCACCTAGTGAAGCTTTTTCTGACCACCTGGTTAGTCCATATATCTTTGTTCTGCTTAATTTTTTCCATAGCACTTGTCACTAACTGACATAAATGTATATGTTATTTATTTTTAATAGCTTCTGCCATCCCTTATACCCCCTTTAGAACACAAGCTACATGAAGGTTGAACACTTTTTCTTTTATTTTCTTTTTTTTTTTCATTGCTTTGTCTCCAGAGTCTATAAAAGTTCATGGTACAGAGAAGGCAACGTATAGCATTTGTTGAATGAATTAATTACATCAATTACACTATTCAGTAGGCTTTGGAAAAATACTTTTGTTACTGTGATAGTAACATCATTAGAGAAAGAAGAGGTTATAAAATCAGCAACAAACATAAGTAGTACAAATATAAATTTAATTAGCAGACATGCTAATTAAAATTGCTTTCAGTCTCATATTTGATGAGCAGGTAGCTAGTCAGACTATTTTTAGTACTGAATTCAACTATTCTAAGAGAAAAATCACATTGAAAAAAGGAAATAGTACAGCTGTGATACTAAAAAACTATTTGTTTGCCTGTTTATCCATCTGTTTTGTTTTTCTCAGTCTGATTTATTTCACATAGCATAATTCCCTCTTATGCCCATGCATATTGTCACAAATGGCAAGATCTCATCCTATTTGTGGCTGAGTAATATTCCATTGTGTGTGTGTGTGTGTGTGTGTGTGTGTGTGTGTGTGTGTGTATCATCTTCTTTATCAATTCTTTTGTTGATGGATAATTTTTTTAACTGAAATTCTATTTCTTTGGTTACCAGTGAGGTTGATCATCTCTTCAAATGGCTATCGGCTATTTGTAGTTCTCCTTCTGTGATACTTGTTTGCATCCATTTCCCATTTTCATAAAATAATAATTTTTGATTTAAAAGAATATATGCTTCTGAGGTTCTGGGAAGATAATTTTTCACTGCTAAATCATAAAGTTCATTGTTATAAAGCTTAATTGTTTGAATATAGAATGGTGAATGCAATCTGTTGCTCACACTAATTTGACTTGTTACAAATTAACTTTTCTCTCTTATAACTGCAGATATCTCAAATACATGGTCACATGACACTCCTTTCTCTGTTATCATTTACCAAGTAACTGGGCTGATTTCCACCTCTTTATACTTGGCCTAACTTTTCTCTCCCTTCACGATTCTGTAAAAGGCATCAGGCTCATCTTCTGCAATTTATAATCTGAATGCGTAAGTACAATGTTTGTGTCTTTAAAGGTATTGTGGGGATCTTGCACACTTCTACAAAAACACTTTACAACACAAAGGCAAATACTCAACTTCTTCCTTCCTTCCATATTGACTTATGTGTTAGATAACTATCTCTGTCTTTCTCTCCCTTCTTCCTCTCTCTCTCCCACTCATGCCAATTCATTAAGTGCAAAAGTAAAGAACAATTCATATAATTCTGTAAATAATCACATGGAAAATAAAAATTCCTAATAGTAATGTGAATAATCATTGTCCTAGAGTCTCACTATATGATTTTTTATAATTATTAGAACTGAAGCATCTACTCCATTTGCAAAGTGGTGAAATGCTTATCCTTATCCTTTTTTATTAATTTTTTAAATTTTTTAATAAACATATATTTTTAGCTACAGGGGTACAGGTCTGTAAATCGCCAGGTTTCCTTATCCTTTTTAATTATCTGTGTTTCTTGCAGATAACTTCAGCAGCCCAGAGTCAGTTAATGGATGGAGCAATAAATCAGTGGTTACTGAATTCATTTTGTTGGGCCTGTCTAGTTCTCGGGACATCCAACTCTTCCTTTTCTTTATCTTTTCGGTGTTTTATGGAGCTGCAGTGTTGGGAAACATCATTATCATCCTCACAGTAATTATAGACTCTCGCTTACATTCCCCAATGTATTTTCTTCTTAGCAATCTCTCCTTTATTGATATGTGCCAGGCTACATTGGCCACTCCCAAGATGATTGCAGACTTCCTCAATGAACACAAGACCATCACCTTCCAGGGATGCATGTCACAAATATTTTTCTTGCATGTTTTTGGGGGTAGTGAGATGGTGCTTCTTGTTGCCATGGCCTATGATAGATACATTGCTATATGCAAACCTCTGCACTACATGACCATCATGAGCCAAAGGGTGTGCGCTGTTTTAGTGGGGGTCTCTTGGACCACTGGCATCCTACACTCAGCCAGCCACCTGGCATTCACTGTCAATCTTCCTTTCTGTGGACCCAATAAGGTAGATAATTTCTTTTGTGACCTTCCCCTTGTGATCAAGCTTGCCTGCTTAGACACATATGTTTTAGAGATTCTGGTGCTCACCAATAGTGGCCTGCTTTCACTTATCTGCTTCCTCCTTTTGCTCATTTCTTACATTATTATCCTTGCTACTGTCCACCACCAAGCCTCTGGTGGCATGTCCAAGGCGTTTTCCACCCTGTCTGCCCACATTACTGTTGTGGTTCTGTTCTTTGGTCCATTGATCTTCATTTATATTTGGCCCTTTGAAAGCTTCCCAATTGATAAATTTATTTCTGTGTTTTTTACTGTCTTTACTCCTGTCCTTAACCCCATGATCTACACATTGAGGAATAAAGATGTAAAGGAAGCCATGAAAAAGCTAAGGAACCGACATGTGGGTTCCAAGGAAGTCTTTTAGACAACTGTGAAGCCATAACAAAAATCCATACTTAATGTCTTTTGCAAAGCACATGTATGCTTTTATTGTTGTGTTCTGTCACAATTAGTCTTTTGCTACTAGAGGACCTCCATCTGATGATCTAAAGCTGGTAAATACATTACAAAATCTCATATGATACTACTTCTAATACTCGAAGGCTCATCTCATCTTCCCTGAAACAATCAACTATATATATTAAAATTCCTAAATAGTTTTTTCCCCCCTTATATAGGCACTGTTTAAAAAAGCATCCTGTAGCATTTATTTTTCTCAAATTTTAAATGCAACTTGAGGAGGATCCTACCATATCATGGAAAGAATAGGAGAAGGAAGGTGAGCATGATTGATTCAGTCCCTTGTTAGCCACAGAATCATCACTGCATCACTGAATCCATGCCATGAGGAGTTTACTCAATTTATGTCAGCTTTAAGTTCAAATCTGTGGTTTTTGAGCTGAAGATATGATTATGGTTTTGTTTTTACTACTTAGAACAGATTCTAAGTCCCTCAGAACATTATTGTTCTAGTTCTTACCATATGTGTCCATTTGCCAAAAGTTTAACATGCTAGCATATGCAGTAAGTGCCATAAGGAGAATACAAGCACATAGAGCATTGGTTTCCAGGTAAATTCTACTGTTGTTTCATACAAACAAGGCAATTTGGAGTGATGGAATAGGAAGCCAGTGGAAAACTAGATGGTCCAGATCTTGGTCTCAGATTTTTATGAGTCCTTGTACTCTGTAGTTTTCATATTTAGTTTTCCATGTTTGAGGTTACTTCATTGGATGTTACCTAAATAAACTGACACTGATAAAAAACAGTCTTTAAGAATATTAAAATGAGTGGTTACAGGTATTACAAAAGAGGCAAAAGTCATAATCCCATATTCAGTAAAAGCTTTCAAATCAATCAATGTAGCAATAAAAATGTTTGTTAGCAATTAGGTAGTAAAGGCAAGTAGGATATAATAGATATAAAACATATACTGAGTTAATCTCAGTGTGTTAAAGTTCAGTTTTGTTTAACTTAAAGCAACCCCCTGCAATTTTTTAAATTAAGTATGCTAGGTATTATGGACACATAAAGATTAAGGAACATTTCCATCCTCATGGAAATCACTGAATATTAATGAAGCAGAGATCCACAAAAGTTTTGCATCACAAAGGATTTACTCTGTATAAGGGTTATAGAGTGATACAGCTAGGATAGGAGTCACGAAAACACTTCATAATTGACTTAAACTTAATGAATTGCCTCAGCTCAATTTTTGGCCTACAGACTTAAAGACTCAGAAATTACAATGTGTTAATAATTATAAGAAACCTGGATAGATTTGCCAAATTATACTGAAAATACAACTGTCATGGTGCCTGGGAGTCTTAGTTAGGTGTTCAACACTTGATTTTGGCTCAGGTCATGATCTCAGGGTCATGAGTTGGAGCCCTAGGTTGAGGTAGAAACTGAGTGTGGAGTCTGCTTGAGATTCTCTCTCCTTCTCCATCTGTGCTACCCTCCCATAGGTGTGTGCTGTAAGTAAATAAATAAAATCTTAAAAAATAAGAAAATATAATTGTCAAATCAAATAGAGCATTATGATTGAAACAGAAACCAAATAATTAAGTGGTTTTGGTGAATCTATGTCAGAATTTTAAGTTTTGGTTACCTGACTGATATGTGGAAGATCATCAGATTCTTGGAGCCTGGCAGGGAAACACCTACCTGGACAATGCTGTGATGGGAATGGTTATGATTTGTCTCAGTAGCTCCTCTTCTTATTTATCTATACATTCAGGACTACATACAATCTTTTTGTAGGTGTGTTAATGTTTCTCACCAGTTTAAAATTAAGACACACCGTTCCAGGAATCATTCTAATCAAGAGCTGGCATATGTTTTCCTATCCATTATGTGTACTTAGAGAACTTAACTCTCAAATGACAACCTTATTTCATTATCTAAAAGATTATGAATCAAATATAACAAGCAAATTTAAAGAAAAATATACAGGGGTGCCTGGGTGGCTCAGTCAGTTAAGTGTCTACTTTTGGTTCAGGTCATGATCCTGGGATCAAGCCCTCCATCAGGCTCCTTGCTCAGTGGGGAGTCTGCTTTTCCTTCTCCCCCTCTGTCCCAGTTCCCCCGCTCAGGCTCTCTTTCTCTCTCAAATAAATAAAAACAATCTTAAAAGAAAGAAAAATAAAAAGAGTCTGGAAGTTTTCCTTCTGTTTCAATATTTTGGAACAGCTTCAGGAGAATTGATGTTATTTCTTCTTTGAAAGTTTGGTAGAATTCCCCAGGGAATCCGTCAGGTCCTGGGCTCTTGTTATTTGGGAGGTTTTTGATCACTGCTTCAATCTCATTACTAGATATCGGTCTATTCAGGTTGTCAATTTCTTCCTGATTCAATTTTGGGAGTTTATAGGTTTCCAGGAATGCATCCATTTCATCTAGGTTGCTTAGCTTATTGGCATATAACTGTTGGTAATAATTTCTGATGATTGTTTCTATTTCCTTGGTGTTAGTTGTGATCTCTCCCTTTTCATTCATAATTTTATTAATTTGGGCTTTCTCTCTTTTCTTTTGGATCAGTGTGGCCAATGGTTTGTTGATCTTATTGATTCTTTCAAAAAACCAGCTTCTAGTTTCATTGATACGTTCTACTGTATCTCTCGTTTCTACCTCATTGATCTCTGCTCTAATCTTGATTATTTCGCTTCTTGCATGTGGAGTTGGTTTTATTTGTTGTTGATTCTCCAGTTCTTTAAGGTGTAGAGACAGCTGGTGTATTCTGGATTTTTCCATTTTTTTGAGGGAGGCTTGGATGGCTATGTATTTCCCCCTTAGAACCGTCTTTGCTGTATCCCATAGGTTTTGGACGGAAGTCTCTTCATTCTCATTGGTTTCCATGAATTGTTTAAGTTCAACTTTGATCTCCTGGTTGATCCAAGCATTCTTAAGCAAGGTGGTCTTTAGCTTCCAGGTGTTTGAGTTCCTTCTGAACTTTTCCTTGTGATTGAGTTCCAGTTTCAAAGCATTGTGATCTGAGAATATGCAGGGAATAATGTCAGTCTTTTGGTATTGGTTGAGTCCTGCTTTGTGACCCAGTATGTGGTCTATTCTGGAGAAGGTTCCATGTGCACTTGAGAAGATGAGTATTCTGTTGTTTTAGGGTGGAATGTTCTATATATGTCTATGAGGTGCATCTGGTCCAATGTTTCATTCAATGCTCTTATTTCTTTATTAATTTTCTGCTTCGATGATCTGTCTATTTCTGAGAGAGGCATATTAAGATCTCCTACTATTATTGTATTCATATCAATATGACTCTTTATCTTGATTAATAGTTTTCTTATGTAAATGGGTGCTCCCATATTGGGGGCATAGATATTCACAATTGTTAGATCCAGCATTACCGTGACCCCCAAACCAGGCAAAGACCCTACCAAAAAGGAGAATTTCAGACCAATATCCCTGATGAATATGGATGCAAAGATTCTCAGCAAGATCCTACCAAATAGGATCCAGCAGCACATTCAAAAGATTATCCACCATGACCAGGTGGGATTCATCCCTGGGTTGCAAGGTTGGTTCAACATTCGCAAATCAATCAATGTGATAGAACAAATCAATAAGAGAAGAGAGAAGAACCACATGGTCCTCTCAATTGATGCAGAAAAAGCATTTGACAAAATCCAGCATCTGTTCCTGATGAAAATGCTTCAAAGTATAGGGATAGAGGGAACATTCCTGAACTTCATAAAATCTATCTATGAAAGACCCACAGCAAATATCATCCTCAATGGGAAAAAGCTTGCAGCCTTCCCGTTGAGATCAGGAACACGACAAGGATGACCACTCTCACCACTCTTGTTCAACATAGTATTAGAAGTCCTAGCAACAGCAATCAGACAACAAAGAGAAATAAAAGGTATCTAAATTGGCAAGGAAGAAGTCAAACTCTCTCTCTTTGCAGATGACATGATTCTTTATATGGAAAACCCCAAAGACTCCACCCCCAAACTACTAGAACTCAAACAGCAATTCAGTAATGTGGCAGGATACAAAGTCAATGTACAGAAATCAGCGGCTTTCTTATACACTAACAATGAAAATACAGAAAGGCAAATTAGAGAATTGATTCCATTTACTATAGCACCAAGAACCATAAGATACCATAAGACACCTGAGAATAAACCTAACCAAAGAGGTAAAGGACCTGTACTCGAGGAACTATAGAACACTCATGAAAGAAATTGAAGAAAACACAAAAAGATGGAAGACTGTTCCATGCTCTTGGATTGGAAGAATAAACATTGTTAAAATGTCTATACTGCCTAGAGCAATCTATACTTTTAATGCCATTCCGATCAAAATTCCACCAGTATTTTTCAAAGAGCTGGAGCAAATAATCCTAAAATTTGTATGGAATCAGAAGAGACCCCAAATTGCTAAGGAAATGTTGAAAAAAAAAATAAAAAACTGGCAGCATCACGTTACCCGATTTCAAGCCTTACTACAAAACTGTGATCACCAAGACAGCGTGGTACTGGCATAAAAACAGACACATAGACCAGTGGAACATAGTGGAGAGCCCAGATATGGACCCTCAACTCTATGGTCAAATAATCTTCGACAAAACAGGAAAAAATATACAGTGGAAAAAAGACAGTCTCTTCAATAAATGGTGCTGGGAAAACTGGACAGTGATATGTAGAAGAATGAAACTCGATCATTCTCTTACACAATACACAAAGATAAACTCGAAATGGATAAAAGACCTCAACATGAGAAAGGAATCTATCAGAATCCTAGAGGAGAACATAGGCAGTAATCTCTTCGATATCAGCCACAGCAACTTCTTTCAAGATATATCTCCAAAGGCAAAGGAAACAAAAGCAAAAATGAACTTTTGGGACTTCATCAAGATCAAAAGCTTCTGCACAGGAAAGGAAACAGTCAACAAAACAAAAAGGCAACCCATGGAATGGGAGAAGATATTTTAAAATGACAGTACAGACAAAAGGTTGATATCCAGGATGTATAAAGAACTTCTCAAACGCAACACACACAAAACAGATAATCATATCAAAAAATGGGCAGAAGATATGAACAGACACTTCTCCAATGAAGACATACAAATTGCTACCAGACACATGAAAAAATGTTCATCACTAGCCATCAGGGAGATTCAAATTAAAACAACATTGAGATACCACCTGACATCAGTTAGAATGGCCAAAATTAGCAAGACAGGAAACAACGTGTGTTGGAGAGGATGTGGAGAAAGGGGAACCCTCTTACACTGTTGGTGAATGCAAGTTGGTGCAGCCACTTTGGAGAACAGTGTGGAGATTCCTGAAGAAATTAAGAATAGAGCTTCCCTATGACCCTGCAATTGCTCTGCTGGGTATTTACCCCAAAGATACAGATGTAGTGAAAAGAAGGGCCATCTGTACCCCAATGTTTATTGCAGCAATGGCTACAGTCGCCAAACTGTGGAAAGAACCAAGATGCCCTTCAACGGATGAATGGATAAGGAAGATGTGGTCCATATACACAATGGAGTATTATGCCTCCATCAGAAAGGATGAATACCCAACTTTTGGAGCAACATGGACGGGACTGGAAGAAATTATGCTGAGCGAAATAAGTCAAGCAGAGAGAGTCAAGTATCATATGGTCTCACTTATTTGTGGAGCATAACAAATAACATGGAGGACATGGGGAGATGAAGAGGAGAGGGAGTTGAGGGAAACTGGAAGGGGAGATGAACCATGAGAGACTATGGACTCTGAAAAACAACCAGAGGGTTTTGAAGGGGCGGGGGGTGGGAGGTTGAGGAACCAGGTGGTGGGTAATAGGGAGGGCACGTACTACATGGAGCACTGGGTGTGATGCCAAAACAATGAACACTGTTATGCTGTAAATAAACAAATAAAAAAATATACAAATGACAAACAAAAACAGAAAAAATACTCAATCTAACAGGTAATAAAATATGAATTCAGACAAGAGAGATGTGCCATATCCCCTATTACACTGGTAAAGACAAAACAAAAGAATAATACTAAACAGGACTGAAAATTTGGAAATATGGAAGTTCAGTGTGGTCAAAAATTACTGAACAATTTTTAGAAAGCGATTTGGTATCTTTACCAAAATATGCTTGTATTCAAGACCCAAGTAGTTTTACTTCTAGGGGTCCTTCTCTTGAGTAATTTATCTCCTTATTCTCAAGCACAAAATTTGATATGTTTATGTTGGGCATCATGAACTCTAGGAATAGAATCCCTATGAAGACTTTGTTAAGGCAAACCATAAATAAGAAGATCATTTGTAGCTCCTCTCATGCATAATAGTGCCATCTGAAAACAGAGTCAGCTCCTTTTACCCTTATTGGGAGAACATTCCTCCTCCACTCACTCAATGAAACCAAAATAACCTGGTTTCCAAAATTTTACAAGTATGATATAATAAGGGAAAATTTAGTCCAATGTCACTCTAAACAAAGTTACAGGGAGGATCCTGGGGAAATGCAGAGTAAGAGGATCCTAAGCTTACCTCCTCCCACAGATACACCTAAGTAGAAGCCACATCAGTGTAAGTAATCCAGAAAATGAACTAAAGACTGCTAGAACAGACTCTTCACAGCTCACAGAGAGGTGGCCACATCTAAATATGCTAGGAAGGGCAGAGCCCTGGTCAGGAACCAAACTCAGCAGTGAGACTAACCACGAGAGAGAGGGACACCACAAGGATAGAGAAGAGAGAGGAAAAGACTCAACACCAAGCACCCTAGACATGGGTGACCTGCATTGAGAAGACTAGTCCCTATAACTTTTGGCTTTGAAAACCAGAGGCTTAACTTTGCAAGTTAATATAATCAGTAGGGCTTAACAGAAAGAACTTTAAAAATCAGTAGGCCTGGCTCTGGAAGAGCCAAGGATGATAGGAAACTATGTCCATGTCCTTAAAGAGTCAGTATATACCAAACAATGCCTCCAAGGTACAGCATAGAAGTAGCAGTTTGAAAAGCACCTGGGATATAGGGAAGGTGATTTATTTACTAATCTCAGAAATCATGCTAGAGGGGCATAGATCTTTAGACGTCTTCTCCAAGAACAAAAGAGCTAAAGGGTGTCATTTCTCTTTCCCATTCCCCCAGCCTAGATCCAGATACCTGCTGAGATTTGAAAAAACACTTCCCATGAAACTTGCTAATACCATGTGCCTCACCTTCTTATTCTTTTGCAGATCCACCCAATCCAACATACCCATTCACAGGAGCCCCTGCAAGTGGCTCTGGCCAGCCCTTATCCTTCAAGCAGCGCTGTTAGGCAATGGCACATACCTTGCTGACACTGAGCACTGAACTCCGATTTTCTCCTATACGTGGCTCTTTGAAATCATTCTGTTCAGCAGGAGTCCATCCAAAGTGGCCCCTTATGGCTCTGTGAGCAACCCCAGCAGTGGCCAGGACCACTACAAAGTGACTCATGCCCTGGGAAGAAGGGAAGATAACCATAGACACCAGTTTGACTGCTGGCCCAGTAGTGGGCTCAGAGAAGATACTTGATCTGACTGCCAGCCTCATTCACCGAGAAAAATCTCACAGGAAGTAGCATAAGAAGAGAGCCCTACAGTTAGGGGCTACTGTAGCCCCAACAGACAAAATAGGGGCAGACATTGATCCTGACTGCAGGCCCCATCTACCAATGAAAACTTCTCAGGGGATAACATAGGTAGAGTGCCCTGCAGTTGAGATTTACCACAGTTCCAGCAAAGGGGCTGAAGGAAAGCACCTGGTGTGACCCAACTAGAAGCCCAAGGCAGCCTCAGACTGGTCCCTTAACAGCATAAAAAGGAAATCCAGGCAATAACAGGCAAATTGGACCATTGTAGTCAATGGGACTGAAGGCAAATGTGGCTCAACCACAATAGGAGAGAATAGCATACAAAACACATAGTGGGCAAACCTGAAGCACCAGGTTCTGGTGAACAGGATACAATAGACTATAAGGCATTCTAGGACTTCTACATAAGGTCACTATGTTGAAGACTAGGAAATACAGTTGATTTTCCTAATACATTGAAACAAATGCAGAGAGTGGGACAAAAGGAGAAGAAAGAGGAAGAAATATGTCCAAAATGCAAGACAAGGACAAAACCACAGCAAAAGAACTAAATTAAACAGAGATAAGTGATATGCCTCATGTAAAGCTACTTACTAGACTTGAGGAAAAAGTGGAGGATCTTAGCAAGACCTTCAACAAAGAGATATTATATATCTAAAAAGAACCAGCTAGAGATAACTCAATAACTAAAATCAGAAATATACTGGAAGGAATAAACAGTAAACTAAAGGAAGTAGAAGAGGTGAGCTAGAGGACAGAGTAATGGTAAGCAACCAAGCTCAACAAAAAAAGTAAAAAACAATATTAAGAGATCTCAATGACACCATCAAGAGTAATAACATTCCCATTACAGAGATTCCAGAAGAAGAGAGAGCAAAGGGGGAAGAAAATTTTTTTGAAGAAATAATAGCTGAAAACTTCCTAAATCATAGAAGGAACAGACATCCATCCAAGAGGGAGAGAGAACCCGTAACAAAATCAACCCAAGGAGGTCCACATCAAGACACATAAAAATAGAGCTTCCATATGACCCTGAAATTGCACTACTGGGTATTTACTCCAAAGATACAGATGTAGTGAAAAGAAGGGCCATCTGTACCCCAATGTTTACAGCAACAATGGCCACGGTCGCCAAACTGTGGAAAGAACCAAGATGCCCTTCAATGGATGAATGGATAAGGAAGATGTGGTCCATATACACCATGGAGAATTATGCCTCCATCAGAAAGGATGAATACCCAACTTTTGTAGCAACATGGACAAGACTGGAAGAGATTATGCTGAGTGAAATAAGTCAAGCCGAGAGAGTCAATTATCATATGGTTTCACTTATTTGTGGAGCATAACAAATAACATGGAGGACATGGGGAGATGGAGAGGAGAAGGGAGTTGAGGGAAATTGGAAGGGGAGGTGAACCATGAGAGACTATGGACTCTGAAAAACAACCTGAGGGTTTTGAAAGGGCAGGGGGGTGTGAGGTTGGGGGAGCCAGGTGGTGGGTATTATGGAGGACATGCATTGCATGGAGCACTACGTGTGGTGCAAAAACAATGAATTCTGTTACACTGAAAAGAAATCTTAAAAAAAAGCCACATAATACTTAAAATAACAAAAAGTACTGATAAAGAGAGAGTTTGAAAAGCAGTAAAGAAAAGAAAACAGTTACATTGAAGAGAACTCCCATAAAGCTATCAGCTGATTTTCCAGCAAAAACTTTGAAGGCCAGAGGCAGTGGCATAACAGATTCAAAGTAGTGAAAAGAAAACAACAACAATAAAAACAAACAAAAAACAAAAACAAAAACAAAACCCACCTTGGAACCAAGAATATTCTATGTAGCAAGGCTGTCATTCAGAATAGGAGAGATATAGTTTCCCAGACAAACATAAGTTAAAGGAATGTCTCATCCTTACAAAAAACATTAAATGGAATCCTAGGGGATGAAAGGAAAAGCCATGATCTTGAGTAAGAACATAAGGAAAGGAAAACAATTTCACAAGTACATATAAATATAACAAAAGTGGTAGATTAATCACTACAAAACTAATACAGAGGTTAAAGCACAAAAGGTATAAAATCAATTATATCTAAAAAAATCAGTCAAGGAACTGACAAAATAAAAGGATATAAAGTATGATGTCATATACATAAAACATGGCAGGGGAATAAAATTTAGTACTTTCAGAAAGGATTTGAATTTAAGCAAAACTTGACCTAATACAGACTATTATAGACATAGGATGTTATATATCAGCCTCATGGTAAGTACAAATCAAAACCTCCAACAGATATGCAAAAAATAAAGACAAAGGAATCCAAGTAGATCACTAAAGAAAGCCAGCACACCACAAAGAAAAAGAGCAAGAGAAGAAAGGAACAAAGAAGAACTACAAAAACAATTGTAAAAATAAGTTATGAAATGGAAATAAATATATACCTATCAATAGTCATTTGGAATATAATGGACTAAAAGTTTGAATCAAAAGACAAAGAGACTGAATAGTTAAAAAAGGAAAACACAGTGGAGGAGTCAAGATGGCGGAGAAGTAGCAGGCTGAGACTACATCAGGTAGCAGGAGATCAGCTTAATAGCTTATCTAAACATCACAAACACTGACAAATCCAATGGGAGATCAAAGAGAAGAACAACAACAATTCTAGAAACAGAAAATCAACCACTTTCTGAAAGGTAGGACTGGTGGAGAAGTGAATCTAAAACGACAGGAAGATAGACCACGGGGGGAGGAGCCGGCTCCCGGCAAGCAGCGGAGCAACAGAGCACCAATTCGGGACTTTTAAAAGTCTGCTTCACTGAGGGACATTGCTCCAGAGGCTAAACTGGGGTGAAGCCCACACGGGGTCAGCGTGGCCCCAGGTCCCGCAGGGTCACAGAAGGATCGGGGGTGTCAGAGTGTCGCAGAGCTCGCAGGTATTAGAACAGAGAAGCCGGCTACAGAGACAGAGCCAAGGACTGAACTCTCAGCTCGGGGTTACCTTGAACTGGTCGCGGGCTGGCTGAGCTCGGAGCGCGGTTAGAGGCTGGGGATATGGGAATGATTGGGTGCTGTCCTCTGGGGGCGCACTGAGGAGTGGGGCCCCGGGGTCTCGGCTCCTCTGGGCCGGAGACTGGGAGGCCGCCATTTTCATTCCCGTCCTCCGGAACTCTACGGAAAGCGTTCAGGGAACAGAAGCTCCCAAAAGCGAACCCGAGCCGATTACTTAGTCCGGCCCCCAGTAAGGGCGGTGCAATCCCGCCTCGGGCAAAGACATTTGAGAGTCACTACAACAGGCCCCTCCCCCAGAAGATCAACAAAATATCCACCCAGGATGAAGTTCATCTATCAAGGAAAGCAGGTTCAATGCCTAAGACAGCAGCAGAATTCCAGAGGAGAAGAAAGCAAAGCACGGAACTCATGGCTTTCTCGCCATGATTCTTTAGTCTTGCAGTTAATTCAATTTTTTTTTCTTTTTTCAATTTTTTTTCTTTCTTTTTTCTTCTTCTGCTAAATTTTTTAAAACTTTTACCCTTTTCTTTTTTTGACGTTTTTTGATTTGTTTATCTAAATATATATATTTTTTCTTTCTTTTTTATATTTTTTCTTTATTTGCTTTATTTTTTAAATTTTTTTCTTTTTTTTTTTCTGAACCTCTTTGTATCCCCTTTCTCCCCCCCCACAATTTGAGGTCTCTTCTGATTTGGTTACAGCGCATTTTTGAGGGGTCTTTGCCACTGTTTTAGTATTATATTTGATCCTTCATATCCTCTTAGCTGGACAAAATGACAAGGCGGAAAAAATCACCACAAACAAAAGAACAAGAGGCAGTACTGAAGACTAGGGACCTAATCAACACAGACATTGGTAATATGTCAGATCAAGAGCTCAGAATGACGATTCTGAACGTTCTAGCCGGGCTCGAAAAAGGCATGGAAGATATTAGAGAAACCCTCTCTGGAGATATAAAAGCCCTTTCTGGAGAAATTAAAGAACTAAAATCTAACCAAGTTGAAATAAAAAACGCTATTAATGAGGTGCAATCAAAAATGGAGGCTCTCACTGCTAGGATCAATGAGGCAGAAGAATTAGTGATATAGAAGACCAAATGACAGAGAATAAAGAAGCCGAGCAAAAGAGGGACAAACAGCTACTGGACCATGAGGGGAGAATTCGAGAGATAAGTGACACCATCAGACGAAACAACATTAGAATAATTGGGATTCCAGAAGAAGAAGAAATAGAGAGGGGAGCAGAAGGTCTATTGGAGAGAATTATTGAAGAGAATTTCCCTAATATGGCAAAGGGAACAAGCATCAAAATCCAGAAGATTCAGAGAACCCCCCTCAAAGTCAACAAGAATAGGTCCACACCCCGTCACCTAATAGTAAAATTTACAAGTCTTAGTGACAAAGAGAAAATCCTGAAAGCAGCCTGGGAAAAGAAGTCTATAACATACAATGGTAAAAATATTAGATTGGCAGCAGACTTATCCACAGAGACCTGGCAGGCCAGAAAGAGCTGGCATGATATATTCGGAGCACTAAAGGAGAAAAACATGCAGTCAAGAATACTCTATCCAGCTAGGCTATCAGTGAAAACAGAAGGAGAGATAAAAAGCTTCCAGGACAAACAAAAACTGAAAGAATTTGCAAACACCAAACCAGCTCTACAGGAAATATTGAAAGGGGCCCTCTAAGCAAAGAGAGACCCTAAAAGTAGTAGATCAGAAAGGTACAGAGACAATATACAGTAACAGTCACCTTACAGGCTAATCATGGCACTAAATTCATATCTCTCAATAGTTACCCTGAATGTTAATGGGCTAAATGCCCCAATCAAAAGACACAGGGTATCAGAATGGATAAAAAAACAAAACCCATCAGTATGTTGCCTATAAGAAACTCATTTTAGACGCGAAGACACCTCCAGATTTAAAGTAAGGGGGTGGAAAATAATTTACCATGCTAATGGGCATCAGAAGAAAGCTGGGGTGGCAATCCTTATATCCAGATCAATTATATTTTAAGCCAAAGACTATAATAAGAGATGAGGAAGGACACTATATCCTACTCAAAGGGTCTGTCCAACAAGAAGATCTAACCATTTTAAATATCTATGCCCCTAACGTGGGAGCAGCCAACTATATCAACCAATTAATAACAAAATCAAAAAAACACATCAATAATAATACAATAATAGTAGGAGACTTGAACACTTCCCTCACTGAAATGGACAGATCATCCAAGCAAAAGATCAACAAGGAAATAAAGGCCTTAAATGACACACTGGACCAGATGGACATCACAGATCTATTCAGAACATTTCATCCCAAAGCAACAGAATACACATTCTTCTCTAGTGCACATGGAACCTTCTCCAGAATAGATCACATCCTGGGTCACAAATCAGGTCTCAACTGGTATCAAAAGATTAGGAACATTCCCTGCATATTTTCAGACTACAATGCTCTGAAGCTAGAACTCAATCACAAGAAGAAAGCTGGAAAGAACCCAAATACATGGAGACTAAACAGCATCCTTTTAAAGAATGAATGGGTCAACCAGGAAATTAAAGAAGAATTGAAAAAATTCATGGAAACAAATGATAATGAAAACACAATGGTTCAAAATCTGTGGGACACAGCAAAGGCAGTCCTGAGAGGAAAATATATAGCGGTACAAGCCTTTCTTAAGAAACAAGAAAGGTCTCAAGTACCTAACCCTACACGTAAAGGAGCTGGAAAAAGAACAAGAAAGAAACCCTAAACCCAGCAGGATAAGAGAAATCATAAAGATCAGAGCAGAAATCAATGAAATAGAAACCAAAAAAACAATAGAACAAATCAATGAACCTAGGAGCTGGTTCTTTGAAAGAATCAATAAGATTGATAAACCCCTGGCCAGACTCATCAAAAAGGAGGTGGGATTGGGTGAGGAAGAGCGGGCTATGGACATTGGGGAGGGGAGGCGAACCATAAGAGACTATGGACTCTGAAAAACAACCTGAGGGTTTTGAAGGGTCAGGGGTGGGAGGTTGGGGGAACAGGTGGTGGGTAATGGGGAGGGCACGTTTTGCATGGAGCACTGGGTGTTGTGCAAAAAGAATGAATACTGTTACGCTGAAAAAATAAATAAAATGAAAAAAAAAAAAGAAAAGAGAAAGGACCCAAATAAATAAAATCATGAATGAAAGAGGAGAGATCACAACGAACACCAAAGAAATACAGACAATTATAAGAACATACTATGAGCAACTCTACGCCAACAAATTTGACAATCTGGAAGAAGTGGATGCATTCCTAGAGACATATAAACTACCACAACTGAACCAGGAAGAAATAGAAAACCTGAACAGGCCCATAACCAGTAAGGAGATTGAAACAGTCATCAAAAATCTCCAAACAAACAAAAGCCCAGGGCCAGACGGCTTCCCAGGGGAATTCTACAAAACATTTAAAGAAGAACTAATTCCTATTCTCCTGAAACTGTTCCAAAAATAGAAATGGAACGAAAACTTCAAAACTCATTTTATGAGACCAGCATCACCTTGAACCCAAAACTAGATTACTAGCAATGAAATTGAATCAGTAATTTAAAAATTTACAAAAAACAAAAGTCCAGGACCAGATGAATTCACAGGTGAAATTTACCAAACACTTAAAAAGAGTTAATACCTATCAAAATCTTCAAAAAACAGAAGAGAAAGCAAACCTTCCATATTCATTCTATGAGCTAGGATTACCAAAATCAGATAAAGTTCCCCCACCAGATAAAGAACTAAAGACCAATATCCCTGATGAAGTTAGATCCAGAAATTCTCAATAAAATATTAACACACCAAATGCAACAATACATTAAAAAAATGATTCACCACAATCAAGTGGGATTTATTCCTGGGATGTTTAATATTCACAATATGATGTGAGGTTTAAACCATCACAATAAGGATGGTTTAATATTCACAAATCAATAAACATGATATACCAGATTAATAAAAGAAAGGATAAGAAGCATATAACCTTTCAATAGATGCATTTGACAAGGTACAACATCCATTCATTACAGAAATGCTCAAAAAAGTAGGGTTGGAGGGAATATAGCTCAACATCATAAACATCATATATGAAAACTCCACAATGGGGAAACACAGAGTTTTTTCTCTATAGTCAGAAACATGACAGGGATGTCTGCACTTACCACTTTTATTCAACATGACACAGGAAGTCCTAGCCCCAGCAATCAGAAAAGAAAAAGAAATAAAAGGCACGCAGATTGGTAAGGAAGAAGTAAAACTTTAACTATTTGCAGATGACCTGTTAATTACATATAGAAAACCTGAAAGGCACCCAAAACAAAGCAAAACAAAACAAATAAAAGAAACTACTAGAACTGATAAATAAATTCAGTAAGGTTAAAGGATACAAAACTATGTACAGAAATATTTTGCATCCCTATACATAATAATGAAGCAACAGAAAGAGAAATTAAGAAACTAGTCCCATTTATAATTGCACTCATGACAATAAAATACTTAGGAATAAACTTAACCACACAGGTGAAAGACCTGTACTCTGAAAGCTATAAAACACTGATGAAAGACACTGAAGACAACACAAAGAAGTGGAAAGATATTACATGTTCATGGATTGGAAGAACAAATATTGTTAAAATGTCTATACTACTCAAAGCAATCCACATATTTAATGCAACCCTTATCAAATAACCAACAGCATCTTTCACAGAAGTAGAACAAATGACCCTAAAATTTCTATGGACCACAAAAGACCACAAATAGCCAAAGCATTGAAAAAGAAGAACAAGACTGGAGGTATCACAATCCCAGATTCAGATATATGCTATAAAGCTGTAATAATCAAAACAGTATGGTACTGGCACAGAAATAGACATATAACCAATAACACAAAATAGAGAGCCTGGGAATAAATTCACACTTATGTGGTCAATTAATCTTTGACAAAGGAGAAGAATGTACAATGGAAAAAAGACAGTCTCTTCAATAAGTGGTATTGGGAAAACTGGACAGCTACATGCAAATGAAACTGGAGCACGCTCTTATACCATACACAAAAATACTGAAGGAGAGAAGATATTTGCAAATGATATGTCTTATAAGGGGTTGATACTGAAAACATATAAAGAACTGGAGGGAGAGAAGATGGTGGAGGTGTATAAGGATCCTAGGCTCAGCTCCTCCCACAAACACAGCTAAATAGCTATATCAAATCATCCTAAACAGACCACAAATCAACCTAAAAGGGAGAAGAGACTCCATAACTACAGGGACAGAAGCCACACTGAAGAGGGTAGGAAGTGTGGAGACTTGAGGAAAAATGAAATTTTGCGAGTTCTTGCAACCGGTGGAGCTTGGAGATTAGAGTTTTAAAGGTCTGTTGGCTTGGCTGGGATAGAGCCCTGAGGACACTCCCCAAATCCTAGAAAGAAGGGAGGCAAATGACCTGGAGGAAGATGTTGTAGAAACAGGGATCTGAAGAACACCTAGAGCACACAGGAGATTATTCACTCTTCTTGGAGTGTGTCCCTGAGTGGCAACATGCAAGGAGATGCCTCTCTGGGACCAAAGTAACTTTGGACCTCTCTGGGACTAAAGGAAATTCCTTCCCTGACCCTCATTTTAAATGCAGAGCCACCTGAACAGGGCAGCTCAGACCAAAAACCAGCTGCCCAGCCCACTTGCACCCAGTCCCACGCCCCTGCACTCTGCCACAACTGCCCATTTCAATGAAGTTTGCTTCAGTCCCAGTGCAGCGGGACCCTCCACCAGAGGACCAGTACAGGTTCCTGCCCAACCATGTCCCTAAAGCATGGAGTTTTAAAAGTCAACAGGCTTGGCTGGGATAGAACCAGGAGGGTACTGTACTGCTCATGGAAAGAAGGAAGGCAGACAACCCAGGAGTAGACAATGACACAGTATGGAAACAGCAATTTGAAGAGTGCCTAAGGCACACAGAAGGGAGATTATTTGCTCTTAGAGTGTGTTCCTGAGAGGCAGAATTCATGTAAATATCTCTCTGAAGAAAAGCTGCCAAGCACCAGTCCTCTCCCCTGTCCTTCAGAATAAACAAAGACCCAGCTGCAGTTAGCAGCAGAGAGCCCAGATTGGCTTCCTAACCTGCTTACACCAGGTTGCACACCCTGTACTCTGGCTGTATTGCCCTTCTCTGTCAAGCCTACCTCAATTCCACTGCAGTTACTCCTTCCCCAGAGGACCAGCAGAACCTCTGCCCACACCATGTGTCTGGATCAGAGAGTCATGAAGGGCTTCATTTCTAGTGGAAGTAGTATTAGGTCTCATATAACAAGAAGACCAGAACATACTTCATTAAAACTTGCCACATTCTGGCCAATGACCAACATTTCCCAGAGCAGGCAAGAAGAGCCTCTGCAGACTACTGGCCTGAAGGACAGAACAGTTGAAACACAACAGCAAAGCACACATAGCACATACCAGAGACATTCGCTGAAGCACCAGTTCCTGGACACTCATATGATCTCTTCTTTATAAAGCCACTATTCTCAGGAACAGGAAGCATAACAGACTTTTCTAATACAGAGAGGAAGGCAGAGACTTAGACAAAATGCCGAGATGGAAACTTTCATCCCAAATGAAAGAGTAAGATAAGGTCATGGCCAGAGATCACAGTGAAAGAGATGTAACACACTGGATGGAGAATTTAAAGCAACAATCATAAGGATACTCACAGGGCTTGAGAAAAAAAATGTAAGAGTTAAGGGAGGGCCTTACTGTAGAGATAAAAAGAATTAAGAAACAGAAATGAAAGTGGAAAAAATGAGATTGGAAACAGGCTTGATGAAATGAACACAAGGCTGGAAGAAGCAGAGGAATGAATAAATGATATCACTTCTATATAAAAGACAAAAGAATGGACAATAATAAAGCTGAACAAAAGAGAGAAAGAATTATAGAACACAAAAACAGACTTAGGGAACTCAGTGACTCCATCAAATCAATAACATTTGTATTATAGGAGTCCCAGAGGAAGAAGAGGGAGGAAAGGGGGCAGAAAATTTATTTGAAGAAATAATAGCTTGAAACTTCCCTAATCTGGGAAAGGAAACAGACTTCCAGATTCAGGAGGCACAGGGGCTCCCATCAAAATTAGCAAAAGCAGGCCAACACGAAGACATGTTGTAATTAAATTTGAAAAATACAGTGATAAAAACATTTTAAAAACAGTAAGACAAAAGAAGTCCATAACTTACAAGGGAAGACCCATAACGCTAGCTGGTTATTTCTCAACAGAAACTTAGCAAACCAGAGGATGTGGCATGACACTTTCAATGTGCTGACTGGGAAAAATATGAAGCCAAGAAAACTCTATCCAGCAAGGCCGTCATTCTGTCATTCAGAAAAGGAGAGATAAGGAATTACCCAAACAAACAAAAGAACTAAAGGAGTTCATGAACTCCAAGCTACCCCTGCAAAAATTATTAAAGGGAACTCTTTAAGTGGAAAGGAGAGACCAAATTCACAAAGACCAGGAAGAAACAGAAAATCTCCAGAAACAGCAACAGAACAATAAAATAGAACTAAACACATATCTACCAATAATTGCTGTGAATATAAATGGGACCAAATGCTCTAATCAAAAATGTAATAAAAAAAATAAGACCCATGTGGTGCCTTTAAAAGACTAATTTTAGACCTAAAGACACCTACAAAAGGAAAGTGAGGTGATGAAGAAATGTTTATAATGTGAATGGATGTCAAAAGAGAGCAGGAGTAGCAATACTTATATCAGACAAACGAGACTTTAAAACAAAGACTGCAAATATGACATGAAGAAGGGCAATGTATCATAATAAAGGGGACTATCCCAAAAAAGGATCTATCAATTGTAAATATTTATGCTCCCAACATGGGTGCACCCAAATATATAAAACAATTAAGAATAAACATAAAGCAACTTACTGGTAATAACACAATAATATGTGGGAACTTTAATACCCATCTTCCATCAATGGACAGATCATCTAAGCAGAAAATCAATAAGGCAACAATGGCTTTGAATGACACACTGGACCAATGGACTTAACAGATACATATTTAGAAGATTTCATCCTATAGCAGCAGAATACACATTCTTTTCAAGTGCATATGGGATATTCTCCAGAATAGATCACATACTAGGTCATAAGGCAGATCTCAATAAGTACAAAAGTGTTGAGATAACACCATGCATATATTCAGACCACAACAGTATGAAACTTGAAGTCAATTAAAAGAAAAATATTTGGAAAGACCACAAATACATGGAAGTTAAATAATGTACTACTAGGCCCAAGACAGCAGTGGGGTAAGAGATATAATTTTGGTCTGGCCCCAGGAATTCGGCTAAATAGCTATCAAACCATTCTGAACACCTGCAAACTCAACTGAGAGCAAAGAAAAGAGTGGCAGCAACTCTATGAACAGAAGAGCGAAGTCTTTCTGGAAGGTTGGATATGCAGAAAAGTGGATCTGAGGTGAGATATGGAAAGATAGATTGCAGGGAGAGGTGGAGGAGGTGATAGAGCAGAGGAGCACAAAATCAGACCTTTTAGAAGTCTGCTCCAGTGAAGGACATCATTCTGGTGGTTAAGCAGGGGGTGAAAGCCTAGCTAGGACTGTTTGGTCTCAGAATCCTCAGGGTCACAGAAAGGTCAGGGGTGTCTGAACATGGCAGAGCTTCCAGGTACTGGAGCAGGGATACTGGCTGCAAGGAATGAGCTGAAGAGTGGGATCTCAGCTTAGGGATGCCATAAACTGTGATCCATGGTACATACAGTAAGGCCACTGCTCTTTGAGCGGGGACTTAACAAGCAGCAGGTCCAGGGAGATGGGAGACTCCCTTTCCTCCCCAGGAGGAGTGGTGTGGGAGTGCACTGCAGGAATCTGGTAGGTACCAAGACTCCAAATGGGGCCATGTGCCAGAGACAGAAGTCTTGATCACAGACCTGGGGAGCACAGAGTGCAGCCAGAGGCCAGAGAGACAGGAGTGACTGCTTTACTCTGAGGGCTCACTGACCAGTGGGGACCCAAACTCTCAGGTCTTCTGGGGCCAGAGATTGGGAGCCTGCCATTTTCATTCCCATGCTCTAAAGCTGGGTGGAAAGATTTCAGGAAACAAAAGCTACTGAGAGCAAACCTGAGCAGATTACTTAGCCTGGCCCCTGGCAAGGGCGGTGCAATTCTGCCTTGGGCAAAGACAATTGAGAATCAATGCAACAGGCCCCTCCCCCAGAAGATCAGCAAGAATATCCAGCCAAGACCAAGTTTACCAATCAACCAGAACTGCAAAACTCCAGCCTTAGGGGAATACAGCACATGGAATTTATGGCTTTCTCCTTATGGTTCTTTAGTCTTTTAACGTTAATTTTTTTATTTCCTTTTTAAAAAACGTTTAAAGAATATTTTCTTCTTTCCTTTTTGAACCAACTTATCAGACTGGATAAAAAAGCAAGACCCATCCATATGCTGTGTATGAGAGATCCATTTTAGACATAAATACAACTCCAGATTGAAAGTGAAGGGGTGGCAAACTATTTACCATGCTAATGGACCTCAATGTAATCTTGGGAAGCAATCCCCTTATGAGACAAATAGGATTTTAAACTGCATACTATAGTAAGACTATAGTAAGGGATGAAGAAGAACATGATATCATACTTCAGGGTCTTTCCAACAAGAAAATCTAAGAGTTTTAAGTATTTATGCTCCTATCTTGGGAGAACCCAATTATACAAACCTATGAACAACCATATAAAGAAAACATTGATAATAATACTAAAAGAGTAGGGGACTTTATCATCCCACTCACAGCAATGGACAGATCAATCAAAGCAGAAGATCAACAAGGAAACAAGGGCTTTGAATGATACACTGGACCAGATAGACTTCATAGATACAGACAGAGCATTCATCCCAATGCAAGAGAATATACATTCTTCTCAAGTGAACAGGGAACATTCTCCAGAATAGATCACATACTGGGTCACAAATCAGGTTTCAACCATTACCAAAAGGCAAGGATTAATGCTTGCATATTTCCAGAGCACAATGCTTTGAAACTTGAACTCAATCAGAAGAGGAAAGTTGGAAGGAACACAAACACTTGGAGGTTAAAGAACATCCTACCAAAGAATAAATGGGTCAACCAGGAAATGAAGAAGTATTTAAACAATTCATGGAAACAAATGAAAATGAAAATGTGCCTGCTCAAATCCTTTGAGTTATAGCAAAGGAGATCCTCTGAGGGAAGTATACTGCAATACAAACCTTTCTCCAAAAATTAGAAAAATCTCAAATACACAAGATAACATTAAATGTAAAGGAGCTGGGGAAAGAACAGCAAATAAAGACTAAATGAAAAAGGTGCAGAGAAAAAATAAGCATTAGAGCACAAATCAATGTAATAGAAACCAGAACAGTCAAACAGATCAATGAAAATAGATGGTAGTTAGTAAGATCAATGAACTACTAGGCAAACTTCTCAAAAAATAGAAAGAACCTAAATTAATGAAATCATGAATGAAAGAGGAGAGATCACAACCAACACGAATGAAATACAAATAATTTTAAGAACAACAAATTAGGCCATCTGGAAGAAATGAATGCATTCCTGGAAACTCAGAGAGTACCAAAACTGAAACAGGAAGAAAGAGAAAAACCACACTAGACCCATGACCAGCAAGAAAATTGAAGCAGTAATCAAAAACCTACCCCCAACAAACACCCCCCAAAATAGAGAGTTTGGGGCCAGATGGCTTCCCAAGGGAATTCTACCAAATATTTAAAGAATGAATACCTATTTTACTGAAGCTATTAAAAAAAAAAAAAGAATTGGAAGAAAAGCTTCCAAACTCGTTCTATGAGGTCAGCAGGATTTAGATCCCAAAAACCAGACAAAGACCCCACCAAAAAAGAAGAATCATAGACAAATATCTCTGATGAACATGGATGCCAAAATTCTCACAAAGTTATTAGCCAATAGGATCCAACAGTATATTAAATTTCTCTTGGTCACCATGACCAAGAGAAAGTTATTCCTGGGCTGCAAGGGTGGTTTGACATTTGCAAATCAATCAGCATCATATATCACATTAATAAAAGAAAGGGCAAGAACCATATGATCCTCTCAGTCAATGCCAAAAAAAATTTTTTTTGAGAAAATATAGCACCTGGTCAAGATGGTGGAGGAGTAGCAGGCTGAGATGATATCAGGTTGCAGGAGTTCAGTTAGATAGTTATCAAACCATTCTGAACACCTATAAATCCAATAGGAGATTGAAGAGAAGAAGAACAGAAATTCCAGAAACAGAAAATTGACCACTTTCTGAAAGGTAGGATGTGTAGAGAAGTGAATTTGAAGTGACAGGAAGATAGACTGCGGAGGGAGGTGCTGGCTCCTGGTTAAGTGGCAGAGCAAAGGAAAGTCTGCTCCACTGAGGGACATCACTCCAGACACTAAGTGGGGGTGGAGCCCTTGTGGGGACAGCGTGGCCTCAGGTCCCACAGGGTCACAGAAGGATCAGGGGTGTCTCAGTGTAGCAGAGCTCACAGATATTCGAGCAGGGAAGCTGGCTACAGAGACGAGCCAAGGAGTGAGCTCAGAGCTTGGGGTTACCTTACACTGTCATCCATGGCACCATCAGGCCATTGCTCTTTGAGCAGGGACCCCAGAAGTGGTAGATCTATGGAGATGCCCCTGGGAGAGCAGAGCAGCAGAAATCTGCTGGGTTTGGAGACTTCAAACCGGGCTGTGTACCAGAGACAGAAACGCTCAGTCAGAGGCTGGGTGAGCTCGGAGAGCAGCCAGAGACAGAGGGAGAAGGGAGTGACTGAGTGGTCTTCTCCGAGGGCACACTGAGGAGTGGGGCCCTGAGCTTTTGGCTCCTCTGGGCTGGAGATTGGGAGGCTGCCATTTTCATTCCCGTCTTCCAGAGCTCTATGGAAAGCATTCAGAGAAAAAAAGCTCCCAAGAGCAAACCTGAGCAGAGTACTTAGCCTGGCCCCTGGCGAGGGCAGTGCAATTCCACCTTAGGCAAAGACACTTGAGAATCACTACAAATGGCCTCTCCCCCAGAAGAGCAGCAAGAACATTCAGACAAGACCAAGCTCACTAGTCAAGGAGAGCAGCGGAATTCCAGAGGAGAGGAAAGCAAAGCGTGGAATTCATGGCTTTCTCCGCATGGCTCTTTAGTCTTGCAAAATTAATTAAATTTCTTTAATTTTACTATTTTCTTATTCTAATTTTTGTTAACTTTTCCTCTTTCTTCTTTTAATGTTTTTTAACTAGTTTATCTTAACAATACCTTTCTTAAAAAAATCTTTTGAACTTTCATTATTATAGTCATATTTTATAGTTCATTGCATCTAACTTTATTTTTTGTGTACACTTAGGGTTTTTTCTTCTAAAAAATTTTTGGAATACAACTTCTTCTAATAGATCAAAATATACCCTAAGTCTAGCACAGGCTTTGTTCTAATCTCCAGCCCGAGAAAATTCTCTCTACTTTTTCTCTCTTTTCCCATCTAACTTATCAACCCCTTTTTTATATCTTTTTTAAAATTTTCATCTTTACAGTCATACTGCATCCCTTCATCATGTGTACCTTATTTTTGTATGTGTGTATATATATATACATATATATACATATATATAAAACTACATATATATGTGTGTGTATATATATATATATATATATATATATATATATATATTATATATATATGTTTTTCTTTAAAATAATTGGAGGTAGTTTTTCTAAGAAACCAAAATAAACCCTAAATCAAGTGGTCAAGTGGATGGCTCTGTTCTATTCACCAGTCATATATATATTTTTTTTTAATTAAAAAAATTTCTTTTGAACTTCTTTTTATCCCCATTCTTCTCCCCATGATTGGGGTCTCTTCTCATTTGGTTAGTGCACATTTTTTTTTTGCCACCATTTTAGTATTTTATTCTCTTGTTCATATACTCTGGATAAAATAACAAGGTGGTAAACTCACCACAGAAAAAAACAAAAACAAAAACAAAAGACAGTACCAAAGACTAAGGACCTAATCAGTACAGACAATGTAATTTGTCAGATCTAGAATTTACAATGACAATTCTCAAGGTGCTAGCTGGGCTCAAAAAAGGCATGAACGATATTAGAGAAACTCTGTCTGGAGAAATAAAAGCTCTTTCTGGAGAAATAACTAAAATCTAACCAAGCTGAAATCAAAAAAGCTATTAATGAGGTGAAATAAAAAATGGACACTCTTACTGTTAGGATAAATGAGGCAGAATAGAGAATTAGTGATATAGAAGACCAAATGTGAAGAATAAAGAAGCTAAGCAAAATAGAGACAAACAACTGCCAGACCACAAGGGGAGAATTGAAGAGATAAGTGATACCATAAGATGAAACAATATTAGAATAATTGGGATTCTGGAAGAAGAAAAAAGAAAAGGGAGGCAGAATGAATCTTGGAGCTAATTTTTGTAGAGAATTTCCGTAATGTGGCAAAGGGAACAAACATTAAAATCCCAGAGGCACAGAGAACCTCTCTTAAAATCAATAAGAATAGGTCCACTCCCTAATAGTAAAACTTAAAAGTCTTAGTGAAAAAGAGAAAATCCTGAAAGTAGCCCGGGAAAAGAAGTCTGTAACATACAATGGTAAAAATATTAGATTGGGAGCAGACTTATCCACAGAGACCTGGCAGGCCAGAAAGAGCTGGCATGATACATTCAGAGCACTAAATGAGAAAAACATACAGCCAAGAATACTATTCCCAGCTAGGTTAACATTGAAAATAGAAGAATAAGAAAAAGCTTCCAGGACAAACAAAAACTGCCAAAGAGGCAAAGAATGTATATTCAGAAAACTATAAAGTACTCATAAAAAAATGGAGGAAAACACAAAGAAATGGAAAAATGTTCCATGCTCATGGATTGGAAGAACAAATGTTGTGAAAATGTCTATGCTACCTAAAGCAATCTGCACATTTAATGCAATCCCTATCAAAATACCACCCATTTTTTTCAAAGAAATGGAACAAATAATCCTAAAATTTATATGGAACCAGAAAAGACCTTGAATAGCCAAAGGAATATTGAAAAAGAAAGCCAAAGTTGGTGGCATCACAATTCCAGGCTTCAAGCTCTATTACAAAGCTGTCATCATCAAGACAGTATGGTATGGGCACAAAAACAGACACATAGATCAATGGAACAGAATAGAGAGCCCAGACATAGACCCTCAACTCTATGGTCAACTAATCTTTCACAAAGTAGGAAAGAATTTCCAATGGGAAAAAGACAGCCTCTTCAACAAATGGTGCTGGGAAAATTGGACAGCCACATGCAGAAAAATGAAACCGGATCATTTTCTTACACCACACATGAAAATAGACTCCAAACGGATGAAGGACCTCAATGTGAGAAAGGAATCCATCAAAATCCTTGAGGAGAACACAGGCAGCAACCTCTTCCACCTCAGCCGCAGCAACTTCTTCCTAGGAATATCGCCAAAGGCAAGGGAAGCCAGGGCAAAAATGAACTATTGGGATTTCATCAAGATCAAAAGCTTTTGCACAGCAAAGGAAACAGTTAACAAAACCAAAAGACAACTGACAGAATGGGAGAAGATATTTGCAAACAACATATCAGATAAAGTGTTAGTATCCAAAATCTACAAAGAACTTATGAAACTCAAAACCCAATGAACAAATAATCCAATCAAGAAATGGGCAGAGGACATGAACAGACATTTCTGCAAAGAAGACATCCAGATGGCCAACAGACACATGAAAAAGTGCTCCACATCACTGGGCATCAGGGAAACACAAATCAAACCACAATGAGATATCACCTCACACCAGTCAGAATGGCTAAAATTAACAAGTCAGGAAATGACAGATGCTGGCGAGGATGCGGAGAAAGGGGAACCCTCCTCCACTGCTGGTCGGAATGCAAGCTGGTGCAACCACTCTGGAAAACAGCATGGAGGTTCCTCAAAAAGTTGAAAATAGGGGCACCTATGTGGCTCAGTTGGTTAAAGCCTCTGCCTTCGGCTCGGATCATGATCCCAGGGTCCTGGGATCGAGCCCCACATTGGGCTCTCTGCTCCGCAGGGAGCCTGCTTCCTCCTTTCTCTCTGCCTGCCTCTCTGCCTAGTTGTGATTTCTCTGTGTCACATAAATAAAATTAAAAAAAAAGTTGAAAATAGAGCTACCTTATGACCTAGCAATTGCACTACTGGGTATTTACCCTAATGATACAAATGTATCTGAAAGGGCATGTGCACCCGAATGTTTATAGCAGCAATGTCCACAATAGCCAAACTATGGAAAGAACCCAGATGTCCATCAACAGATGAATGGATAAAGAGGAAGTGGTATATATATACAATTAAATACTATGCAGCCATCAAAAGAAATGAAACCTTACCATTTACGATGACATGGATGGAACTGAAGGGTATTATGCTGAGCGAAATAAGTCGGTCAGAGAATGACAACTATCACATGATCTCCCTGATATGAGGAAGTGGAGATGCAACTCTGGTGGGGGTGGTGGAGGGGTAGGAAAAGAGTAAATGAAACAAGATGGGATCGGGAGGGAGACAAACCATAAGAGACTCTTAATGTCACAAAACAACCTAAGGGTGGCTGGGGGGGAAGGTGTAGAGAGAGGGTGGTAGGGTTATGGACATTGGGGAGGGTATGTGCTATGGTGAGTGCTGTGAAGTGTGTAAACCTTGCGATTCACAGACTTGTACCCCTGGGGCTAATAATACATTATATGTTTATAAAAAATTTTAAAAATTTAAAAAATGATGTTAAACTATTCCTAGGCTTTCTGGCTCCAGAGTCTGGTATCTTAAACCACTATACTGCTTCCTGATAAACTCTACTTGGTCAGAAGATAGTATTAAAATATCCTTCCAAATTCCAGGTTCTTGTGATTTATTAAGGATTTTGTACTACCATTGTTAAGTTTAATATTGAGGTTATGCTAATGTTATCAAATGAATTAAAGCAAACTTTTGAATTAAAAAAAGATTTTTATTAGTTACATATTCTGAAGATTTCACGTTCATATTGTCACTTTACATACTGTTTGTTTTTATTATTAATATATAGAAGTTCTCTAGATATAAAGATCTTGCATGATGCAGATGTTTGGAATATTTATTTTTAGTTCAAATTTACAATCAGTTGAATTTTTACTTATGTAAACTTCCAACCAAATGGAGAAATAGAACATCAAAGAGGCATCCTCATGCCACCCTCTCAGTCAGTAATCCTTATGGGTAACTTTTTTAAATGATTTATATCACATTTGATTAACTTTGAACTTCATCTAAATGAGATAATAGGATACATGTGCTCCATATATTTGATTACTTGATGTGAAATTTTTCCAAACCATTATATTTGTCAGTATTTGTATACTTTTATTGCCACTGAGATGTATTATTGCTTGCATTGTATGAACATATCAAATTTACTTACACATAACACTGTTGGACTTTTTGGATGGTTTCTCATTTTTGGAAGATACAAATACAGATGTTATCACAATTCATATACGTGTTTATTGAAGGACATAACTCTCATTTCTGTTCGATGTTATATTAAGTGGGACTTTTATTTTTATTGTTTTTTTAAATTTATTTTTATTTGTTTATTTACAGTATAACAGTGTTCATTGTTTTGGCATCACACCCAGTGCTCCATGCAGTACGTGCCCTCCCTATTACCCACCACCTGGTTCCTCAACCTCCCACCCCCCCACCCCCCCCCGCCACCCCTTCATAACCCTCTGGTTGTTTTTCAGAGTCCATAGTCTCTCATGGTTTATCTCCCCTTCCAGTTTCCCTCAACTCCCTCTCCTCTCCATCTTTAATCCTTGAGTAGATAGAGATTTAGTGTTACAAACTGTCAGATATTCTTCAGATGTGATTGTACTAATTTACAATCTCCCGGCATTTTAAGAGAGTTTCTGTGCCTCCACATCCTCTTCAACACTTGTAATTATCCATCTTTAAAATATATATGTTTGAGAGACTCTCAGGTGACACAATCAGCTAAGTGTCCAGGCCTTGATTTTGGCTCAGGTCATGATCTCGGGGTTGTGAGATCAAGCCCCATGTGGATCTGCTTAAGTCTCTCTTTCTGTCTCCCTCTACCCCTTATACACTCTCTCTCTTGCTGTCTTTAAAGTAAATAGATCTTTAAATAAATAAATAAATTCACACACACACACACACACACACACACGTATTTTAGCCATTCTTCTGGGTGTGTATCTGTGCTTTAATTTGTATATTCTTGGTAAGTAAAGATAGTGAACATATTTTTCACGTGGAAATTTTTTTTCTGCTCAATATTTTTATTTTTTCACTCAAAATTTTTATTTTTTTATTTGAATATAGTTAACAATGTTACATTAGTTTCAGGTGTATAGTATCATGGTTTAGATAATCTCTATGTTATGCTGTGCTCACAAGTGTAGCTACTGTCACCATACAATGTTGTTACAATACCATTGACTATATTCCCTATGCTGTACCTTCCATCCCCAATGACTACTTCATTCCATAACTGGAAGCCTGTGTCTCCCATTCCCCATTCACCCATTTCGCCCATCCCCCTATCCTCCTCCCCTCTGGCAACTGTGTTTGCTCTCTGCATTTATGGCTATTTCTGCCTTTTGTTTGGAAATCTTTTTCATGAAGTGTCCATTCAAATTGTTTGCTCGGTTGTTAGTTGGATCATCTGTATTTTATTGACTTACACAAGATTTTTTTGAATAATGTATAATAAAATCCTTAGCTGGATATATGTTTGCAATGATGTAATTTTTTTGATGACTTAGCATTTCACTTTCTTAGTGGTGTTTTCAGTAAACAGAAGTTCTTTAATGATGTCAAGTTTATATACATATATATATATATATACTTATAGACAGTAGTGTTTTAAGAACTCATATCTCTGAAAATCATGAATATATTCTGTTATAAACTAGATGCCTAAATATTTTAGCTTTTACATTTGAGAATATGATCTGTTTTAAATTAAATTTTGTGTGTGGTGAAATTTCTTCACTTAATTTCTCTCAGTTATATGTTTTCGTATTGAGATGAAAGGTCTTGTATCATTTTTTTGTTAGAGGTTTTTTCATCTTTATGACATTTTTTAGCTATTGTAAACATTTCCCCTCTATTTTCTAGATTGGTTGTAGCAAGTTTGTGAAATTCGCATAGCATAGATACTACATTGAATCTGTAGTTTATTTTTTTTCCATTTTATTTATTTTTTCAGCGTAACAGTACTCATTCTTTTTGCACAACACCCAGTGCTCCATGCAAAACGTGCCCTCCCCATTACCCACCACCTGTTCCCCCAACCTCCCACCCCTGACCCTTCAAAACCCTCAGGTTGTTTTTCAGAGTCCATAGTCTCTTATGGTTCGCCTCCCCTCCCCAATGTCCATAGCCCGCTCTCCCTCTCCCAATCCCACCTCCCCCCAGCAACCCCCAGTTTGTTTTGTGAGATTGAGAGTCATTTATGGTTTGTCTCCCTCCCAATCCCATCTTGTTTCATTTATTCTTCTCCTATCCTCCTACCCCCCCATGTTGCTTCTCCATGTCCTCATATCAGGGAGATCATATGATAGTTGTCTTTCTCCAATTGACTTATTTCACTAAGCATGATACGCTCTAGTTCCATCCACGTCGTCGCAAATGGCAAGATTTCATTTCTTTTGATGGCTGCATAGTATTCCATTGTGTATATATACCACATCTTCTTGATCCATTCATCTGTTGATGGACATCTAGGTTCTTTCCATAGTCTGGCTATTGTAGACATTGCTGCTATAAACATTCGGGTACACGTGCCCCTTTGGATCACTCCGTTTGTATCTTTAGGGTAAATACCCAGTAGTGCAATTGCTGGGTCATAGGGTAGTTCTATTTTCAACATTTTGAGGAACCTCCATGCTGTTTTCCAGAGTGGTTGCACCAGCTTGCATTCCCACCAACAGTGGAGGAGGGTTCCCCATTCTTCGCATCCTCGCCAGCATCTGTGATTTCCTGACTTGTTAATTTTAGCAATTCTGACTGGTGTGAGGTGATATCTCATTGTGGTTTTGATTTGTATTTCCCTGATGCCGAGTGACGTGGAGCACTTTTTCATGTGTCTGTTGGCCATCTGGATGTCTTCTTTGCAGAAATGTCTGTTCATGTCCTCTGCCCATTTCTTGTAGTTTATTGTTAGTTATATGGACATCTTAACAATATTAAGTCTTCCAATCCATGAATGTGCAGGATACATTTACATTTATTTGTGTCTCTAATTTCTTTATTGATGTTAATAGTTTTCCGGATAAAGTCTTTCACCTCCTTGCTTAGATTTATTCCTAAGTCTTTGTTTTGATGTTATTGTAAATGAAATTGACTTCTTAATTTCCTTTTTGTACTTTTACTGTTAGCACATAGAAATGCAAGTAATTTTTCTTTTTAGTTTTTATTGAAATTCCAGTTAGTTAATACACAGTGTAATATTAGTTTCAAGTGTAAAATTTAGTGATTCAAAACTTACATACATCACCCAGTGCTTATCACAAGTACAGCTGTTTTTTGTGTGTTAGTTTTATGTCCTGCAACTTTGCTGAATTTATTAGTTCCAAAAGTGTTTTTGATGAAATCTTTATGATTTTGTACATATAAGATCATGTAGTGTACAAATATATAATATTATTTCTCACTTTCCTATATAGAAGATACCTTTTATCTCTCCTTCTTGCATAATTGCTTTGGATTGTACTTTCAATATCATGTTGAAAGAAATGGTGGGAATGGGCATTTTTTCCTTATTCCTGATCTGGAGAAAGAGCTTTTAGTGTTTCACTATTGTAATGTTAAGCTGTGGCTTTTCATAGATGTTATACTGAGGTACTTTTCTGCTTCTATTCCTTGTTTCTGTTTTTAATTTTTATTTTTTTATTATTGATGCATAATTGACATACAATGTTATATTGCTGTCAGATTATAATATCTTAATTCAGCAATTCTATTACTCAACGCTTACCACGAAAAAATGTAGTCACCCTCTGTCACCATACATTATTACAATATTATTGACTATATTTCTTAAGCTATACTTTTCATCCCCATCACATTTATCTTATAACTGGGAGTTTCAACCTCTTAATCTACATCTACTACACCTATTCCCCCACCGACCTCCCCACTGGCAATCATCAGTTTGTTTTCTGTGTTTGAGAGTCTGTCTTTTTGGTCCCTTTCTGTGGTTTTTAAGATTTCACATGCAGGCACAATCATAAGGTATTTGTCTTTGTCTGGCTTGTTTCACTTAGCATCATACCTTCTTGGTCCATCCATGTTGTCACAAATGGTGATATTTCATTCTTTTTTATGGCTGGGTAATGTTGTTTTATAGATACATTTATCTGTTGATAGACACTTGGGTTACTTCCATATCTTGGCTATTGTAAAGAATACTGAAGTAAATTTCAGGGTACCAGTATCTTTTCAAATTAGTGTTTTCGTATTCTTTGGGTAAATACCCAGAAGTGGAATTACTGGATCATATAGTAGTTCTATTTTTAGTTTTGTGAGGAAACTCCATAATGTTTTCCATAGTGGCTGCACCAATTTACATTCCCACGAACAGTGCATGAGAGTACCCGTTTCTCCATATCTTTTCCAACACTTGTTATTCTTGTTTTTTTAATTTTTTTTATACTAGCCCCTTCCAGCAAGTGTGAGGTGGTATCTCATTGTGGTTTGATTTTCATTTCACTGATGACTAGTGATGTTCACCATCTTTTCCTCTGTCTTTCGGCCATCTGGAGAAATGTTTATTCAAGTCCTCTGCCCCTTTATAATTATTTTTGGTTGTTATTTATTATTAAGTTGTATGTGTTCTTTATGTATTTTGGATATCAACCCCTTATTAGAGATATGGTATTATAAGTATCTTCTTCCATGCTGGAGCTTGCCTTGTCATCTTGTTGGTGGTTTTCTTCACTGTTTAGTACTTTCTTACATTTTCTTGCTTACTGTTTAAGTTCTTCCTGTGTTCCTCTGTTCTTTCCCTGAGATTAGTGAGTATCTTTATGGCTATTACTTTGAACTCTTTATAGAGTAGGTTGCTTAACTGTTTCATTAAGGTCTTTTTCTGAGTTTTGTCTTATTCCTTGGTTTGGAACATAATCCTCTGTCTCCTCATTCTGCTTGTCATTCTGTGATGGTCTAAATACATTAGGTGAAGTAGAAACCTGTCTTAGCCTTGAAGGAAGTATCTTGTGTATGAGCTATTCTATGTGGGCCAAAAGTACAGTCTTCTCTGATGAGCCACGCACTCTTTGTGGGCTATGCGTGCCTTCCAGCAGTGGTAGGGCCACACTACTGCCCAGGGAGGTCAGGGCCGGGAGCACCTGCCTGGGCATATTCAGACTTGGCTACTGCACAGGGAGAGCATGATTTAAGTCTTTTGTTTTTCCAGTTGCGCCTTGTCTTCTGCATGGCATGGGTAGGGTTTAGGGCACTCTCCCTGCCCTGCTGTTTACATATCAAATGCTGAAGAGGTTGGGGGAGTGGAAGGGACAGGACACCAAATGCTTACCCATCTTGGTTTTACCCAGCTCTCTGTGCAGGATGGATAAAATATGTCCTCCAATGCTAGCAGGCATGAGGGAAGGCACTAAAAATGGTACCTTCAGGGTACTCCTTCCATAGCGGGTCAGAATGAGGTTGCAAAAATGGTGTCAACCAGTGTTTTCATCTCTGGATAAAGTCCCTTCAGGTTCCTGTGTCCCCAGCTTTAGATTAGTCAGTCGCTTCCCCTTGCTTCTGGACTAGGTGCTTTTCAATCTGCTGCTTTTTATTTCCTATGTCAGTATTAAGGAAGCTAAGATGCACTCACTTTCTTAGGAATATTATCTTATCATAATTGTGTTTCTTCTTAATTTCTCACCAGGGTTTAGTTAAAGTACTCTTAGTATGTAGATCCAGATGATTGCCAATAATTTTTCCATTGTATATCCACTTTCATGAATTATTTTTTAAGAGCTCTATTTTGAATAAACCATGGATTGTGTTTTTTCTAATACACATATAAGGCCATATTAGAAACTCTGTAAGGTTACACAGTTTAGGAGATAAGTCCCAGTGATTCCCAAATACCCTTATAATTAGAGAAATTGTTAGACTTGCTTGTACCAGGTACATCAAGGACACTACTATCTCATACTCTCAAACAGAATTTTCTTTATCCCACAAAGAGATGCTGGACCCATAGGCAATCACTTTTCAACCTCACCTCTCTCTAGACCCTGGAAACCATTAATCTACTTTCTGCTTCTGTAGACTGACCTATTCTGGACATTTCATATAAATGGAATCACAGAATACATGGTCTTTTATCACTGGCTTCTTTCACTTAACATAATGTGTAGAAGAATGATTTAAGTAGTAACATATATCAGTAATTTATTTCTTTTGATGGCTGAATAACATTCCTTTATATGGATATACCACCTTGTATTATCTATTCAATAGTTTGTGGACATTTGAGTTGTTTCCATTTTTGGTCTGAGTTATGCATTAAAAATTTTTTTAAAATATTTCATTTATTTGACAGAGAGAAATCACAAGGAGTCAGAGAGGCAGGCAGAGAGAGAGGAGGAAGCAGGCTCCCTGCGGAGCAGAGAGCCTGGTGCGGGGCTTGATCCCAGGATCCTGGGATTATGACCTGAGCTGAAGGCAGAGGCTTTAACCCACTGAGCCACCCAGGTGCCCCACATTAAAAATGTTTTTGTGTGAATGTCTGTTTCCACTTTCCTAGGGTCTATCTCTGGAAGTAGAATTGCTGGATCATATGTGAACTCTGTACTTAACATTTTGAGGAATGGCTGGCAGTTTCCCAAAGTGGCTGCACCATATTATTATCATACCAGCCCAGAGCACAGTGTATGGGCATTTCAGTTTCTCTGTGTCCTCATCAACGCTTCTTTTCTTTTTCTTTACTTTTTTTTTTTTTAACTTTAGCTGTCCGTGTGGATAAGAAGTGGTATTCCACTGTGGTTTTCATTTGCATCGTCCTAATGATGTTGAGTATGTTTTCATGTGCTTATTGGCAATTTGTATATCTTCTTTGGAGAAATATATATTCTTATCCTTGACCATTTTATAATGGAGTTTTTAATCTTTTTACAGTTGTAGAAGATCTTTATTCTGGATACAAGTCCCTTATCAGACATATAATTTGCAATTTTTTTGATCTATTTGCTGCCTTTTTACTTTCTTAATTGTGTCCTTTCAAATTTTGGGTTTTGATGTAATCCAATTTATCCATTTTTTACTTCTGTTACTCATATTTATGTTACTTGGGATATTGATATTACATATATATGATGTTATGTCATTGCCTAACCCATGTTCACAAAACTTACTACTACATTTATTTATATTTTTATGTTTTGTTGCAGATGACTTTTTCCAACTTTTGTATTCACTTGGTT
The DNA here is from genome assembly GCF_922984935.1 of Meles meles. NCBI lineage: Eukaryota > Metazoa > Chordata > Mammalia > Carnivora > Mustelidae > Meles > Meles meles. Next base: position 55,336,740 of record NC_060071.1, read on the forward strand.
ATTTTATAGGAATTTGTTAAGAGAGGAATCAAATGCAAGCTCCAAATCACTCCTTTGAAATAAAAGCTCTTCAAACACTTGATGGCATATTCAAATATGTCACAAAGTTTATAGGGTCATATAAGTCAAACTATAATCATTTTTTTTAATTTTATGGTTTTGATATCCCTGAATAGATTGTTTCATAGCACACATTTTTAGGAGGAATCTGCTTATGTATTTGTCAAATCTTGATCTAGTCCTTATCATGATAACTGTACTCTTAATCTTCTTCACCTGTTTTCATCCATCCCCACTCACCTCCCCTCTGGTAACCATTAGTTTGTTCCCTATAGTTAAGAGTATGTTTCTTAGATGAAAGATCAAAAGCTTTTGCACAGCAAAGGAAACAGTTAACAAAACCAAAAGACAACTGACAGAATGGGAGAAGATATTTGCAAACGACATATCAGATAAAGGGCTAGTATCCAAAATCTATAAGGAACTTAGCAAACTCAACACCCAAAGAACAAACAATCCAATCAAGAAATGGGCAGAGGACATGAACAGACATTTCTGCAAAGAAGACATCCAGATGGCCAACATACACATGAAAAAATGCTCCACGTCACTCGCCATCAGGGAAATACAAATCAAAACCACAATGAGATATCACCTCACACCAGTCAGAATGGCTAAAATGAACAAGTCAGGAAATGACAGATGCTGGAGAGGATGTGGAGAAAGGGGAACCCTCCTCCACTGTTGGTGGGAATGCAAGCTGGTGCAACCACTCTGGAAAACAGCATGGAGGTTCCTCAAAATGTTGAAAATAGAACTACCCTATGACCCAGCAATTGCACTACTGGGTATTTACCCTAAAGATACAAACATAGTGATCCGAAGGGGCACGTGTACCCGAATGTTTATAGCAGCAATGTCTACAATAGCCAGACTATGGAAAGAACCTAGATGTCCATCAACAGATGAATGGATAAAGAAGATGTGGTATATATACACAATGGAATACTATGCAGCCATCAAAAGAAATGAAATCTTGCCATTTGCGACGACGTGGATGGAACTAGAGCGTATCATGCTTAGTGAAATAAGTCAATCGGAGAAAGACAACTATCATATGATCTCCCTGATATGAGGACATGGAGAAGCAACATGGGGGGGTAGGAGATAGGAGAAGAATAAATGAAACAAGATGGGATTGGGAGGGAGACAAACCATAAATGACTCTTAATCTCACAAAACAAACTGGGGGTTGCTGCGGGGAGGTGGGATTGGGGGAGGGGGAGCGGGCTATGGACATTGGGGAGGGGAAGCGAACCATAAGAGACTATGGACTCTGAAAAACAACCTGAGGGTTTTGAAGGGTCAGGGGTGGGAGGTTGGGGCAACCTGAGGGTTTTGAAGGGTCAGGGGTGGGAGGTTGGGGGAACAGGTGGTGGGTAATGGGGAGGGCACGTTTTGCATGGAGCACTGGGTGTTGTGCAAAAAGAATGAATACTGTTACGCTGAAAAAATAAATAAAATGAGAAAAAAAAAAAAAAAAAGAGTATGTTTCTTAGAATAAATGAAACAAGATGGGATCGGGAGGGGGACAAACCATAAGAGACTCTCAATGTCACAAAACAAACTGAGGGTGGCTGAGGGGTGGGAGGGGGGTAGGGAGAGGGTGGTGGGGTTATTGACATTGGGGAGGGTATGTGATATGGTGAATGCTGTGAAGTGTGTAAACCTGGCGATTCACAGACCTGTACCCCTGGGGCTAATAATACATTATATGTTTATAAAAAAATTAAAAAAAAATTTTAAAAGCATGATAGAATTCTTGAAAGAATTCATGTTGTACCTTCTAATCTATTATGAAATTGTAGTAAATGTGACAGAAATGCTACTTTAATCAATGGGTGATATCTACAAGCATCAATGTACTTCTTTTCTCAATTTATGGTAAATTAAACTAAGGTCTACACTAAATGATACTATAGTCATGTAAATGTGATCACTTTAAAAGTAATAATAATTATCTCTGGCAAAATATATAGTAAATAAATGAAAGCAAATGAACCTGCAAATATGAGAATTTGTCTGAACCAAGAGATTTTTAGAAAAATAATTGAATTTGAAACAGAAATATCACTGACTGGTACAAATAATAAAAAGACTAAGAGTATGTTTCTTGGTTTGTCCCTTTTGTTTTCCTTTGTTCATTTGTTTTGTTTCTTAAATTATACATATGAGTGGAATTATATGGTATCTGTCTTTCTCTGACTTTTTTTCACTTAGCATTATACCCTCTATCCCTCCCCACACATGTTATTGCAAATGGCAATGTTGCATTCTTTTTTATGGTTGAGGAATAAAATTGCATTAAATATATATACCATATTTTATTTATCAATTCATCTATTGACGGACATGAGTTGCTTCCATATTGTCACTATCATAAATAATGCTGCAATAAACATAAGGGTGTATATATCTTTTTGAATTACTGGTTTTGTATTCTTTGGGTAAATATTCCATAGTGGAATTAATGAAACACAGAGTAATTCTGTTTTGTATTTTTTGAGGAAGCTTTATACTGTTTTCCACAGTGGCTGCACAAGTTTTTGTTCCCACCAATAAAACCACATTTGTTTTTTCTTGTGTTTTTGCTTTTAGTCATTCTGACAGGTGTGAGGTGGTACCTCACTGTGGTTTTGATTTGCATTTCCCTGCTGATGACAGCTGTTAAGCATCTTGTCATATGTCTGTTGGCCATCTGTATATCTTCTTTGGAGAAATGTTTTTTTATTTCTTCTGCCCATTTTTAAGTGTTATTTTATGGGGATTTTTGGTGTTCAGTTGTATGATTTCTTTATATATTTTGGATACGTACCCTGTCATTTGCAAATATCATCTCTCTTTCAGTAGATCCACGGTGATCAGTTGTGTGAGGAGACATGTAACCACCTGGAAAAAGTCCTACCAGAGCCAGCTGGAATGGAAGGGGGAGATTTTCAGAAGTGTTCCAGGGTAGGGGACACTGTTAGCAAGCTGGGGGAAGTTTCAGAACTGTGCTGATTCCTGCAGTTGTCCTTGTATCTAGGCTAGGGTGTAGAGGATGTAAATGGTGCCAGCCTACTCTTTGGTTCTCGGAGAAGTCTCCCAAAGATCCCTTGGCCCTCCAATACATGCTGTCAGATGAGGAAATAAATCTTTTCATATACTTCAGGCATTTTTTAAACTGCTGCCTCTGTGCTGTGTCTCAGTGGGGCTATTTGTTCTGCTATTCCCTTTAAGTGTGGGGTCTCCATTCTCTTGGCAAAAGCACTGATTTTTAGTTCTAGATGTTAAGCCCCCGTTGGTTGTTAAGCTACTCTTGTTTTCAAAGCCAAATGTTCTGTATATTCTTCTTCCCTGCGTGGGTCCCTTTTGCTTGGGGTACTCGGTGTGAGGGCTTAGTCCTCTCTCCTCTTCATACCTGCCTGATCATTCCCTCCTGCAGACAATCCTGTGGATCATCTTGGCTTCCAGTCTTGTCTCTGCCCTCCAACCCTCTTCTCTGTGGCCTCTTTTCTACAGTTAGCTGTGGAGTGTCTCTTCTGCCAGTCTTTGGGTCAGTTTCTGGGTTATTTTTACACTGATGTGTATGTTACCTATTTACATTCATAGGATGAGGTGAGCTTGAGATCCTTCTACTCCACCATCTTCTGTGGAAGACTGCCAGTTCATCTTTAATATTTTATAGTGTTTTCAAAGATAAACTCGAAATGGATAAAAGACCTCAACGTGAGACAGGAATCCATCAGAATCCTAGAGGAGAACATAGGCAGTAACCTCTTTGGTATCAGTCACAGCAACTTCTTTCAAGATATATCTCCAAAGGCAAAGGAAACAAAAGCAAAAATGAACCTTTGGGACTTCATCAAGATCAAAAGCTTCTGCACAGCAAAGGAAACAGTCAACAAAACATAGAGGCAACCCACGGAATGGGAGAAGATATTTGCAAATGACAGTATAGACCAAAGGTTGATATCCAGGATCTATATAGAACTCCTCAAACTCAACACACGCAAAACAGATAATAATATCAAAAAAATGGGCAGAAGATATGAACAGACACTCTCCAAGGAAGACATACAAATGGCTATCAGACACGTGAATAAATGTTCATCATCACTAGCCATCATGGAGATTCAAATTAAAACCTCATTGAGATATCACCTTACACCAGTTAGAATGGCCAAAATTACCAAGACAGGAAAAAACATGTATTGGAGAGGATTTGGAGAAAGGGGAAACCTCTTCTACTGTTGGTGGGAATGCAAGTTGGTGCAGCCACTTTGGAGAACAGTGTGGAGTCAAAAATAGAGCTTCCTTATGACCCTGCAATTGCACTACTGGGTATATACCCCAAAGATACAGATGTAGTGAAAAGAAGGGCCATCTGTACCCCAATGTTTATAGCAGCAAAGGCCACAGTCATCAAACTGTACAAAGAACCAAGATGCCCTTCAACGGACGAATGGATAAGGAAGATGTGGTCCATATACACGATGGAGTATTATGCCTCCTTCAGAAAGGATGAATACCCAACTTTTGTAGCAACATGGACGGGACTGGAAGAGATGATGCTGAGTGAAGTAAGTCAAGCAGAGACAGTCAAGTATCATATGGTTTCACTTATTTGTGGAGCATAACAAAGAACATGGAGGACATGGGGAGATGGAGAGGAGAAGGGAGTTGAGGGAAATTGGAAAGGGAGGTGAACCATGAGAGACTATGGACTCTGAAAAACAATGTGAGGGTTTTGAAGGGGCAGGGGGTGGGAGGTTGGGGGAACAAGGTGGTAGGAATTAGGAAGGGCACGTGTTGCATGTAGCACTGGGTGTGGTGCAAAACAATGAATACTGTTATGCTGAAAATAAAATGAAATATATATATATTTTATAGTGTTTACCAGTGAAACCATCTGGTCCTGTGCTTTTCTTTGTTGGGAGTCATTTGGTTACTGATGCAATCTCTTCATTTGTTATTGGTATATTCAAGTTTTCTGTTTCTTCATGATTCAGTGTTTGTAAGTTGTAGTTTTTCCCAGAGTTTATCCATTTCTCCTAGGTTATCCAATTTGTTGGCATGCTGTTATTCATAGTAGTCTCATGATTCTTTTATATGCCTGTTGTATCATTTATAATGTCTCCCCTTTTATTTCAGATTTTATTTAAGTCTTTCTCTTTTTTTTTTTTAGTCTAGCTAAGGCTTTGTCAGTTTTCTTTAACTTAAAAAAAAACAGCTCTTAGTTTTATTGATCATTTCTATTGGGTTTCTATTCTCCATTTCACTTGTTTCTGCTTTGATTGCTGTTATTTCCTTCTTCTATTAACTTTGGGCTTAGATTATTCTTTTTCTAGTTCCTTGAAGAGTAAAATCAAGCTTTTTATTTGATATCTTTCTTCCTAATGTATGCCTTTATCTGTAAACTTACCTCTTAAAACTTTTGCTGCTTACCATAAGTTTTAATATGTTGTGTGCACATTTTCATTTATTTTAGTTATGTTTTATTTATATTTATTGAGAGAAAAAGAAAGGGGGAGAACACAAATGGGGTGGGGAGGGGCTTAGTCTCACAACTCTGAGATCATGACCTGATCTGAAATCAAGAGTCGGATGCTTAAAAAACAGAGCCACCACCCAGGTGTCCCTGTTTCAGTTATTTTTTAATTTCCCTTTCGATTTCTTCTTTTACCCATTGGTTGTTCAGGAGTGTGTTGTTTAATTTCCACACGTTTGTGAATTTTCTAGTTTTCTTCCTGCTACTCATTTCTGGTTTCATGTCATTATGGCTGGAGAAAACACTATTATTTCAATCTTCTTATCTGTTTTAAGGCTTGCTTTGTGACTTAACTTATGCTCTGGAAAATATTCTGTGTGTGCTTGAGAAGAATGTGTAGTATCCTGGTGCTGGAAGGAATAATCATGTAAGTATTTTCCATGAATATTTGAAAGAATTCATCAATGAAACTCTTTAGGCCTGGAGTTTTTGGAGATGGTTTTAAGTTAAAGATTCAATAGCATTAATATGCTTGACATTGTTAAAATTTTCTATATTTAATGGTTGTGGTTTTGGTGTACTCTGCATTTCAGGTTTTTCATTCATTGCCTAAAAGTTAAAATTTACTAAAGGGGTGCCTGGGTGTCTCTGTCAGAGTTTCCCACCCTCTGCCCCCACTCTTCTGGCTCTCTCTCTCAAAAAATAAATTTTTACTGAAGTGGTTCATAATATTCTCTTATTAACCATGTAGTGTGTGTAGGATTTGTAGTGATGCCCTTTAAAATTGTCTATTATCCTTAATATCTGGGGTTTTCCTTTTTTTTTCTTTTTCAGTTTTGTTAACTTTATGTTAAAGATTTCCTACTTAATTCTACGGTTGTCTGAGAACATAAAATCTATGCTTTGAACCCTTGTTAAGACTTGCATTTTGGACCAGAAAAGTGGTTATTTTGGTAAGTGTTCTATGTGCTCTTGCAAAAGATGGTGCATTTTGGGGTTATTGCCCAATTATGATTTTACTTTTTACATATGTCAGTTTAAGTTAGTTACTCATGCTAATACATCTAAAATCTTACTGATATTTTTTTATCTGTTTTCCTAGTTACCAAGAGAGGTGTGTTAAGATCCGAAGTGATTAAAAACTTTCTATCCTGCTATAACTTTTGTTTACATATTTTGAAATTATGTTATTAGCTACATGCAAATTTGGAACTGTTTTTTTTTTTTGATGATTAATTGGTCTTTGTATCATAAGAAAGATCTATTTTTTTCTTAAGTGTTGTATTTAATTTCTTTTTCCATCCTTTTATTTCAACCTTTCTGTGTCTTGATGTATAAAGTGTGTTTCTTAAACAGCCTATGATAATAATCTTTTTAAAAAATGGAGTGTGAAAATGTCTATTTTTATGTAATTATCAATATAATTCAGCTTATCATTTTGCCTTTTTTTATATTTCCATGTGCTCTCTATTTCTTTATTTCTCCTTTTTTGTTTAGTTTTGCACTAACTAGTGACTTCATAAATTTAATATTCTCCGTGTTGGATTTTTATTTATAACTTCTTTTGCTAATAGATTGTATATAATTCACAAAAATATTACTTAAAACTTACAAAAGAGTGGGAAATTTTTTTATTTCACTTAGTCACACATGTTTTTATTGTCTTATTTGCTTTTACATTTATTATAAATCATAAAATTGTTTTATTGTGGTATTGAGCAGTCAACTTTTACCCAATATTTATGTTTTCTACTTCCCTTCAGTTCTTCCTGAGTGTTGTGTTTCCCTTTGGGGTCATTTTCTCCAGCCTAAAGGACTACTATTATTTGTAGTGCGATAAGTCTTATGGCAAGAAGTTCTTTCAATTTTTTTTTTTCTGAAAAATTTTTATTTTTTGCCTTCATGTTGTTTAGGTTGGTTAATTTCTCTTTTCTTTCACCACTTTTTAAATATTTTATCTACTTCTAGACTCCATTGTTCCTGTTGAATAGTTGCCATCAGTGTTACTACTTCTCCTTTGAAAGTAATATGAGTTCCCCCCTCTTTGGTTTTATTATTTTTTTTCCTTTGTCCTTGGTTTGTAGCATTAGCCAAGTGAAATTTGACTTTTTTATATAATACTTGTGATTCACTGGCTCTCTTAAATGTGTAAGTTAAGTATTTTATTACATTTGGGAAAATCTCAGCTACTATTTCTTTAAATATTGTTTTTATTTGGTAATTTTTTTCATTTATATAAAGGACTTTAATTACACATATATTAGGACTTTTTAATATGTCCTGTATTTATATCACATAATGGCAATATAAGTGCTGTATATATTTCATACTTCTTACAGACATGTTTTTTTATGTTTGCTAGGGTTCTTCTGTTTAATTTTATTTTTATTTCTGGTATGTATTCCTTGGTTCTTGAACTGGAGCTTCGCTTTTAAAATTGGTCTTTCTGGTCACTGAAATGAAAGAAATGAAATGAAAAATAATCGATAGATTTTTGAGCTCCTTTTCTTTAGGTTCCTTCTCTACAGGACCATTTCTCCCAAATACCTGCACTTTGCCAGCTTTAAACTCTAGGGCAGCTCCTTGCCCAGAGACATTCACTGTTTCCTTGGATTCCTTTTCTTCTGGTTTGTTGTAGAAAATGTCCTCAAATGATATGCTGGAGTCAATTTGGATCTTATATTATAAATTTCCTTTTTGTCAAATATTATAGACTTCCCTTGAAGGATACCTAATTCATGTAAATTTGTATATACTTCATAAAAATTTTTGTAACTTCTGGTGCAGTGCAAATTAGTGGCTTCTATCTCATGGTATACCCATCAAAAATTCTATCTTTGTTACTTAATACTGTTAGTGGCACTGTTTTACTTTCAAACATTTAACTTTTATGAAGTCAATGAATGTTCATTTGTTCTATTATAAATCTGGGTTTTTTTTTTTTTAAAGATTTTATTTATTTATTTATTTGACAGAGAGAGAGATCACAAGTAGGCAGAGAGGCAGGCAGAGAGAGAGGAGGAAGCAGGCTCCCCGCGGAGCAGAGAACCCGATGCGGGGCTCGATCCCAGGACCCCGAGATCATGACCTGAGCCGAAGGCAGCGGCTTAATCCACTGAGCCACCCAGGCGCCCCTAAATCTGGGTTTTGAATCTCTTATACAAAGTCTTTCTTATACTGAGATGTAAAAGTATGTATTTTTTTGTGTGTTTTGGTCAACCTTTTGAAGTTTATCAAATGTTTTGATCTAGGTTATTATCTGTGAATGGTAAGATGTAGAGTCAGAATTTAATTTTTAACACTTTGTATTTAATCTTTATCTTTTCTCCATATTTGAATTGAAAATAACCCTTACCAGAATCTGAACTCTGTGAAGTTGAGTATTATTTCATTTTATGTACTCTCTACTTGGTCAATTAATTATAAGAGTTCCTACCACAGTTTTAAGTAATTTCGTTTAAATATAATTTATATGGTAGGCCTAATTTTACCTCATTATTCTACTTTTCCAAAATGCATGTCACATCTTGAGAAATAAACAATCAAGATTTTTAAATCTTTGTCAAGTTTCAAACACCTATAACAATCCTTTTCACACAGTCTGATTGGGATTTGTCTAAATTGCATTGAATTTGTATATTGACTTATGTTAATTATTTATCCTTGACACTAACTAGTTGATCAGTCGAGCAACATGGTATGCCTTTCCTATTAATCAGGTTTTCTTTTATGTACCAATGTAAAGATTTGTTTTTGATAATGCTTGCAGTTATCTTGCAAAGGTTTTTCTAGGTTATTTTGATTTCATGTTGCTAATGAAAATGAAATAACTTCCCTACATCAGTTTACACATTATTGTATCCATAAAAGGAAGACTGTATTTTCTCCATATTTTTTCAGTAGTCAATTTATTGAATCATCTTATGTTTAACATAGTTGATTCTCTTATTCATCATAGACATCATTTCTTCAGCCAATAATTAAAATTTCTCTCTTCTAATAGTCACACCATAAATTATTTTTGTCTCATTGGTGTGGATAGGAACAGTCATGACGATGAGATCAATTGCTTTTCCCAATTTATGGTTTCATAAAAATTACCTGTAAATATCAGTGACTAATAGCAACCTCTTTTTTCTTTCTTAATCATATTACTTGTTGGTCCATGATTGGTTCTATATTTCTCTTTCATTCTTGGATCCACAACAAAAGAAAATTACTTTGTTTATTACATAGGAAAAGGAGCTATGGTGTATTTGCATAATGGTTGTTATAGGTTTTCTTTAGAAATGGCACATTTATGGGACACCTGGGTGGTTTAGTCAGTTAAGCATCTTCCTTCAGCTCAGGTCATGATCCCAGGACACTGAGATCAAGTCCCACAGGAAGCTTTTTGCTCAGCAGGAAGCCTGCCTCTCCTTCTGGCTGCTGCTCCCTCTCCCTGCTTATGCACGCATGCTCCCTCTGACAAAAAATAAATCAATAAAATCTTTTTTTAAAAAAGTATATTTAAATTTTTCATACACTACATTGGACAAACCAAGTCACATTGGCTAGCGTAACATTTGTGAGACATGGATATATAATCCTTTTACAGGAAGGACAGAGAATCACTTGAAACTGTAACTCTGTTTACTATTGTGGCCATTCTTGTTTGTACTTGATTTTAATTGGAATGCTTTTCATTTTATTATTATAGAATTTTTTTTAATATTTTTATTTATTTGACAGTGAGAAATCACAACTAGGCAGAGAGGCAGGCAGAGAGAGAGGAGGAAGCAGGCTCCCTGCGGAGCAGAGAGCCCAATGCGGGGCTCGATCCCAGGACTCTGGGATCATGACCTGAGCTGAAGGCAGAAGCTTTAACCCACTGAGCCACCCAGGTGCCCCTATTACAGAATATTTTAGCCATTTATTTCTGGTACAGAGATTCTTTACCAAGTAGAGAAATTTTCTTCTATCTCTGGTTTAGTGTGAAGTCTATCAAAAATGGGTGTTCACAATTCCGGACTTCAAGCTCTATTACAAAGCTGTCATCATCAAGACAGCATGGTACTGGCACAAAAACAGACACATAGATCAATGGAACAGAATGGAGAGTCCAGAAATAGACCCTCAACTCTATGGTCAACTAATCTTCGACAAAGCAGGAAAGAATGTCCAATGGAAAAAAGACAGCCTCTTCAATAAATGGTGCTGGGAAAATTGGACAGCCACATGCAGAAAAATGAAATTAGACCTCTTCCTTACACCACACATGCAAATAGACTCCAAATGGATGAAGGATCTCAATGTGAGAAAGGAATCCATCAAAATCCTTGAGGAGAACACAGACAGCAACCTCTTCCACCTCAGCCGCAGCAACATCTTCCTAGGAACATCGGCAAAGGCAAGGGAAGCCAGGGCAAAAATGAACAACTGGGACTTCATCAAGATCAAAAGCTTTTGCACAGCAAAGGAAACAGTTAACAAAACCAAAAGACAACTGACAGAATGGGAGAAGATATTTGCAAACGACATATCAGATAAAGGGCTAGTACCCAAAATCTATAAGGAACTTAGCAAACTCAACACCCAAAGAACAAACAATCCAATCAAGAAATGGGCAGAGGACATGAACAGACATTTCTGCAAAGAAGACAGCCAGATGGCCAACAGACACATGAAAAAGTGCTCCACATAACTCGGCATCAGGGAAATACAAATCAAAACCACAATGAGATATCACCTCACACCAGTCAGAATGGTTAAAATGAACAAATCAGGATGTGAGAGATGCTGGCGAGGATGCAGAGAAAGGGGAACCCTCCTCCACTGTTGGTGGGAATGCAAGCTGGTGCAACCACTCTGGAAAACAGCATGGAGGTTCCTCAAAATGTTGAAAATAGAACTACCCTATGACCCAGCAATTGCACTACTGGGTATTTACCCTAAAGATACAAACGGAGTGATCCAAAGGGGCTCGTACACCTGAATGTTTATAGCAGCAATGTCTACAATAGCCATACTATGGAAAGAACCTAGATATCCATCAACAGATGAATAGATAAAGAAGAGGTGGTATATATACACAATGGAATACTATGCAGCCATCAAAAGAAATGAAATCTTGCCATTTGCAACGGCATGGATGGAACTAGAGGGTGTCATGCTTAGTGAAATAAGTTAATCGGAGAAAGACAACTATCATATGATCTTCCTGATATGAGGACATGGAGATGCAACATGGGGGGTTAGGGGGATAAGAGAAGAATAAATGAAACAAGATGGGATTGGGAGGGAGACAAACCATAAGTGACTCTTAATCTCACAAAACAAACTGGGGATTGCTGGGGGCAGATGGGGTTGGGAGAGGGGGAAGGGGTTATGGACATTGGGGAGGGTATGTGCTATCGTGAGTGCTGTGAAGTGTGTAAACCTGGCAATTCACAGACCTGTACCCCTGGGGATAAAAATACATTACATGTTTATAAAAAAAAATTGGAAGGGGAGGCAAACCATAAGAAACTATGGACTCTGAAAAACAACCTGAGGGTTTTGAAGGGTCGGGAGTGGGATGTTGTGGGAACAGGTGGTGGGTAATAAGGAGGGCACGTAGTGTATGGAGCACTGGGTGTTGTGCAAAAACAATGAATACTGTTACGCTGGAAAAAATAAATAAATTAAAATAAAAAAAAATAAAAATGAGGACACAGTAGTACCTGGGTGGCTCAGTTGGCTAAGCGTCTGCCTTCAACTCAGATAATGATCTCAGAGTACTGAGACTGAGTCTCATATCGGGCTCCCTGCTCAGTGGGGAGCCTGCTTCTCCCTCTCCCTCTGCTGCCTCCCCCCCGCTTGTGCTCTCTTGCTCACGTTCTATAATAAATACACATTTTTTTAAAAAAATGAGGATATAGAACATGAAGAGCCAGAGAAAAAATATTCAGATGGAAGAAAGAGAAAGCAAAACTCACTGATATGAAAAGGAGTATTCCAGGAAATAAAAGCATAGGTTTAGTTACTGAGCAGAGTGAGAAAACATAAGGCTGAGGTTAACATGTGAAATGTAAAATGACACACACTCGGCAAGGGCACTGATTTTATTTCTAGAGCAATGGAATGCATTCACCATTTTAAAGTCGTATGACCAATTCTGATTTTATTTTTAAAGATCACTCTAGAGGAATGACTGGAAAATACCAATGGTACAAGGCAGAGACTATTAGAAGCCCTTTGAGACATTAATGGGAAAAGAAAATAAAGATTTAGACAGGGAGTTAAGATGGAAATAATTTGATAAATTGGGAATATTTGGGGGGAAGGTAAAGCAGGGTTTAGAATGGGAATAAGGAAAAGGAAGGAGCTAAATATTTGACTAGAATCACAGGACACAGAAGTGCCATTAGCTGGCATTAGGCAGAGTAAAGGACAAATAGGCTTGGAAACAGAACTGAAATACCTATGAAACATTAAAGAGAAGATGTCAAGAAGGAATTTAGTCTACTAGTCAAGAACTCAGAGAAGTCAAGGTTCTTCAGACACCAAATTTTCTGGGCATTTATTCTGTTTCTCAACATTAGCTATTTTCTTTCTGTCACCTGTTCTTCTCTGTAGACCTTTTCAGCCCTTCTACTGCTCTTAGGTATCTTTCCACAGTGTCCAAAAAGAAGCTAGGTGTACAGTTCTACCCACTTATGTCCAACTAAGCTTTCTTTCTGATTCTAATGTATGGGTAGGTACTGAGCAATGACAACTAATATATTTGGAGGGTTTGGTGGCATACTGTTTAGCATGGAGTTAAAAAAAAAAACTTTACCATAAATATTTCTGTGAAAAGAAAGAAATACAGGATTAGAGAAAACAAAATTCCAATTCTCTTAGGCCCCTTGACAGATTTATATTTTCCCGAGCTTGTGACCTACTTATGGGCACAGTCACTCTAAACAGTGGAAAGCCACATGGAGAGGGGAGCCTAGGTGGCTCAATTGGTTAAGTGTCCAACTCCTGGTTTCAGCTCAGGTCATGACTGTCAAGCTGTGTGGGGGGCTCCATGCTCGGGTGGAATCTGCTCTTGATTCTCTCTTTCCCTCTCCTTCTCCCTCTGCCCCGCCCCCACCCCGTCTTTCCCTAAAAAAAAATGTATAGAAAAAGGAAGCCACATGGAGGGAGAAAGATTATTAAATGAGAGTGAATGTAGCTGCTGCAAGCTTCTGGGTCACTAAATGTCCCCCTTGTGACATATGCCTCATGTGTAATTATGGGCAACATTTTAAAAATCCATTCCATCTTGTTTTTGGGAAAAGCAACTGAAATTGTGTTAATAACTCCCACAGCAAGATGACTTCACTTCACAAAGGAAGTTCTTTAATTAGCTATTGCAATCCATGGTACTGGTTATCCAAGATATATGGGTGTGTGGTATGGTACTTAAATATTTGTTTTTTTGGGCTTTGTGACTCAGTCTTTAAAAAAAAGTTTGGAGGTTTCTCTTCTTCAACCTGTTATTACTCCCCTAGAATTTCTCTCATAATTGGTATGTGGAAGTTAATCACATCAGGTAAAAAATTAAGTTCACATGTTATCATTCAGAGAGTTAAGGGAATTCTAGGTTAAAGTGATTACTAGAATTAAGACAACATGGGCTTTTGAGCATAAGAATTTGTAGTCTGTTTATGAGATTCTAAATCAAACACAGTATTGAACCATCTGGTTATTTTTACTGCCAACACAGGTGATGGATTGAGATGCCCAGGTAAAGGTGAGCATACAGATACATAAATCTGAAAGAATAGAGATGAGGATAGAGAATAGAATGGGACAAAAAACTGTCATTGTAATGACCAGGTAGACTTCTTCTGATAGATTCTCAGTGATCAGGACTCTAATTAAGTGACATATAGTGGTTAAATAGGTGTGTTTTGAATACACAAACCCCTGCTGTCTGGCTATGCCCTGTAACACTAACTTTACTGCTAGGATTTAGCTGTTTCTACTGTGTAGGGTAATAATAGTACTTCCTTTGGAGCACTGTTGTAAGAAGAAATGAGATAATGGATGAAGTGTTTAGCATGGTGCTTTGTATGAAGTTGACTAAGAAAATTCTGGTTGTTATGATTAACAGATGCTTTTTCCTCCCAGCATTTTACAAGTACAGGATGCTATATATATTTTTTTTATTGAGAACATTTTCCAGCTTCTCTTCTTTTGCTCTCGCTTATATGGTATATATTTATGGAATTATTAGTCATGTAATAATGTAAGGCAACTAAATCAAGTCTGACATATCCAAAAGCCTTTATCCAATTTAATTACTTATATACAGAGACAAGAAGACAATTTCCTCATATAAATATGGTTATCTTTATTGTGAAGCTATCTTCTTTCTCCTCCATATCTTTCATCAGCTCTTTTGTATCTCACATGATGATATATGCCTCATTATTTTTTGGTCTTTTAAAATCTCCTAGATTATTAATCTGCTCAGAAGCAGGTATTTTTCTGTTTAGATTGGCTTTACCAAGTAGAGGTAAAACTTTATTATCTGATTTTTAAATACAATAGTATGCTCACTCAACTAAAAGTTATCACTTCATAGTTTATATACCTCTTTCAAATGTATGCTGCAACAAAGTTCAAAGAGTTGTGGTGAACTGCACAAAGGCATGAATCCTCTCTGTTGTGATCATTATTATATCTACAGGTCTACAGAATGGTTGACATGTATCATAGCAGGTGCTCAATAAGTGGGAATTGATGAACAAACACTATTATAAAGAGTTAGTAGAGGAGCCAGGAACTAAACCCAGATTTTCTGATCTCAAACATGTGCTATTAATATTTTACTGTAGAAATTTTCACACTCTGTCTTCCTATGAAGACTGGATGATATCACAACTGTGAATAAAAATATGATTATCTCTTAATACGGAAAAATCCTTTTAGGATGGTTTTAGAGAAATTCTGCCTATAAATCTAGAACTAAACCAAGTCAATTCAATAAAACTAACTAGACAAAAACAGGGATCAGAAAACTTTGTTTTAATAAATATTTAAAGATGTTATTTATTTATTTGTCAGGGAGAGAGAGAGCACAAGCAGGCAGAGTGGCAGGCAGAGGCAGAGAGAGAAGCACGTTCCCCGCCAAGCAGGGAACATGATGCAGGGCTTGATCCCAGGACCCTGGGATCATGACCTGAGCCAAAGGCAGCCACTTAACCAACTGAGCCACACAGGCATCCCTTTATTTTAGTACATTTCTCACTTGGAAAACTCTTATCAGGTCTTTATACACAGAGAAATAATACAGAAGAGTTTCTTTTTTTTTAATATTTTATTTATTTAACAGAGAGAAATCACAACTAGGCAGAGAGGTAGAGGCAGGCAGAGAGAGAGGAGGAAGCAGGCTCCCTGTGGAGCAGAGAGCCCAACGTGGGGCTCGATCTCAGGACCCTGAGATCATGACCTGAGCCGAAGGCAGTGGCTTAATCCACTGAGCCACCCAGGCGCCCCAACAGAAGAGTTTCAACAGGGATAAGAGTCTATGGGGGTATTATTAAAACAGTAATTAGCAAGTTTTATATTACTGTTTTATATTTATATTTTAAATGGAGGACATGGGGAGATGGAGAGGAGAATGGAGTTGAGGGAAATTGGAAGGGGAGATGAACCATGAGAGACTATGGACACTGAAAAACAACCAGAGGGTTTTGAAGGGGCGGGGGTTGGGAGGTTGGGGAACCAGGTAGTGGGTAATAGGGAGGGCACATACTGCATGGAGCACTGGGTGTGGTGCAAAAACAATGAATAGTGTTACACTGAAAATTAAAAAAAAAGATTATGTAAAAATATTTACATAATTCCAAAGACAAATCTATAAAACATGATTTATTCAAAGAACAAAAAAAAAATAAAATTAGCACTTTGCTGAGCGAAATAAGTCAAGCAGAGAGAGTCAAGTATCATATGGTCTCACTTATTTGTGGAGCATAACAAAGAACATGGAGGACATGGGGAGATGGAGAGGAGAAGGGAGTTGAGGGAAATTGGAAGGGGAGAAGAACCATGAGAGACTATGGACTCTGAAAAACAACCTGAGGGTTTTGAAGGGGCAGGGGGTGGGAGGTTGGAGAACCAAGTGGTGGGTAATAGAGAGGGCACGTATTGCATGGAACACTGGGTGTGGTGCAAAAACAATGAATACTGTTACGCTGAAAATAAATAAGTTAATTGATTTAAAAAATAAATGGACTCAATATATTTTGAAAGTCATGCCGTAAATAAATAAATAAATAATCTCAACTAGGTGTCACTAAGTGTTACAAAGGGATATATTCCCAGCTTCTGATATCTTGGTATGAGCTTCATTTCAAAGGATTTGTCCTGGAAATCACAGATCATTTCAATTTTATTTTGCATGATGAAATTAGCATATTCATACAAGAATATATAAAACTTCCTTTCAAATCTGCTTATAAATTACATATATATGAAAATATAAAATTTGTAAAGCAATTTTTGTAATATCCACATTTCATTTTAGAAAGTAAAAAGGTTAGTTTTAAATGCATGTCCTTACTATAAGACTGAATTTATAGTTCCTGAAAACTGTAGATGTATTTAAGCCTATGAGGTAGAATACTGTTCAGAAAAGACAATTATGCTTTGTCAATTCCATAATAAGGTTAAAAGCCAATGTCCCATTCATTTAATTTGTAATAAAACTGACAAAATTATACTGACGTTTCCCAAGAGAATGCTTGTTTTATCTAAATAAGTTCTTGCACATGCTTGCTATCATGCTCTTAGTATCAAGGCTTGCTCTTAATTTCCCACAATCTTTGAGAAAATGTAACCCACCTAGTGAAGCTTTATCTGACCACCTGGTTAGTCCATATATCTTTGTTCTGCTTAATTTTTTCCATAACACTTGTCACTAACTGACATAAATGTATATGTTATTTATTTTTAATAGCTTCTGCCATCCCTTATACCCCCTTTAGAACACAAGCTACATGAAGGTTGAACACTTTTTCTTTTCTTTTTTTTTCATTGCTTTGTCCCCAGAGTCTATAAAAGTTCATGCTACAGAGAAGGCAACCTATAGCATTTGCTAAATGAATTAATTACATCAATTACACTATTCGGTAGGCTTTGGAAAAATACTTTTGTTATTGTGATAGTAACATCATTAGAGAAAGAAGGGGTTATAAAATCAGCAACAAACATAAGTAGTACAAATTTAATTTAATTAGCAAACATGCTAATTAAAATTACTTTCAGTCTCATATTTGATGAGCAGGTAGCTATTCAGACTATTTTTAGTACTGAATTCAACTATTCTGAGAAAAAACACATTGAAAAAAGGAAATAGTACAGCTGTGATACTAAAAGACTATTTGTTTGCCTGTTTATCCATCTGTTTTGTTTTTCTCAGTCTGATTTATTTCACATAGCATAATTCCCTCTTATGCCCATGCATATTGTCACAAATGGCAAGATCTCATCCTATTTGTGGCTGAGTAATATTCCATTGTGTGTGGGGTGTGTGTGTGTGTGTGTATCATCTTCTTTATCAATTCTTTTGTTGATGGATAATTTTTTTAACTGAAATTCTATTTCTTTGGTTACCAGTGAGGTTGATCATCTCTTCAAATGGCTATCGGCTATTTGTAGTTCTCCTTCTGTGATACTTGTTTGCATCCATTTCCCATTTTCATAAAATAATAATTTTTGATTTAAAAGAATATATGCTTCTGAGGTTCTGGGAAGATAATTTTTACTGCTAAATCATAAAGTTCATTGCTATAAAACTTAATTGTTTGAATATAGAATGGTGAATGCAATCTGTTGCTCACCACTAATTTGACTTGTTACAAATTAATTTTTTTCTCTCTTATAACTGCAGATATCTCAAATACATGGCCACATCACACTCCTTTCTCTGTTATCATTTACCAAAGTAACTGGGCTGATTTCCACCTCTTTATATTTGGCCTAACTTTTCTCTCCCTTCAAGATTCTGTAGAAGGCATCAGGCTCTTCTTCTGCAATTTATAATCTGAATGCGTAAGTACAATGTTTGTGTCTTTAAAGGTATTACGGGGATCTTATACACTTCTACAAAAACACTTTACAACACAAAGGCAAATACTCAACTTCTTCCTTCCTTCCATATTGACTTATGTGTTAGATAACTATCTCTGTCTTTCCCTCCCTCCTTCTTCCTCTCTCTTTCCCCCTCATGCCAATTCATTAAGTGCAAAAGTAAAGAACAATTCATATAATTATGTAAAGAATCACAGGGGAAATAAAAATTCCTAATAGTAATGTGAATAATCATTGTCCTATAGTCTCACTATATGATTTTTTTATAATTATTAGAACTGAAGCATCTACTCCATTTGCAAAGTGGTGAAATGCTTATCCTTATCTTTTTTTATTAATTTTTTTAAATTTTTTAAATAAATATATAATGTATTTTTAGCCCCAGGGGTACAGGTCTGTGAATCACCAGGTTTCCTTATCCTTTTTAATTATCTGTGTTTCTTGCAGATAACTTCAGCAGCCCAGAGTCAGTTAATGGATGCAGCAATAAATCAGTGGTTACTGAATTCATTTTGTTGGGCCTGTCTAGTTCTCGGGACATCCAACTCTTCCTTTTCTTTATCTTTTCGGTGTTTTATGGAGCTGCAGTGTTGGGAAACATCATTATCATCCTCACAGTAATTATAGACTCTCGCTTACATTCCCCAATGTATTTTCTTCTTAGCAATCTCTCCTTTATTGATATGTGCCAGGCTACATTGGCCACTCCCAAGATGATTGCAGACTTCCTCAATGAACACAAGACCATCACCTTCCAGGGATGCATGTCACAAATATTTTTCTTGCATGTTTTTGGGGGTAGTGAGATGGTGCTTCTTGTTGCCATGGCCTATGATAGATACATTGCTATATGCAAACCTCTGCACTACATGACCATCATGAGCCAAAGGGTGTGCGCTGTTTTAGTGGGGGTCTCTTGGACCACTGGCATCCTACACTCAGCCAGCCACCTGGCATTCACTGTCAATCTTCCTTTCTGTGGACCCAATAAGGTAGATAATTTCTTTTGTGACCTTCCCCTTGTGATCAAGCTTGCCTGCTTAGACACATATGTTTTAGAGATTCTGGTGCTCACCAATAGTGGCCTGCTTTCACTTATCTGCTTCCTCCTTTTGCTCATTTCTTACATTATTATCCTTGCTACTGTCCACCACAAAGCCTCTGGGGGCATGTCCAAGGCGTTTTCCACCCTATCTGCCCACATTACTGTTGTGCTTCTGTTCTTTGGTCCATTTATCTTCATTTATATTTGGCCCTTTGAAAGCTTCCCAATTGATAAATTTATTTCTGTGTTTTTTACTGTCTTTACTCCTGTCCTTAACCCCATGATCTACACACTGAGGAATAAAGATGTAAAAGAAGCCATGAAAAAGCTAAGGAACCGACATGTGGGTTCCAAGGAAGTCTTTTAGACAACTGTGAAGCTGTAACACAAATCCATACTTAATGTCTTTTGCAAAGCACATGTATGCTTTTATTGTTGTGTTCTGTCACAATTAGTCTTTTGCTACTAGAGGACCTGCATCTCGTGATCTAAAGCTGGTAAATGCATTGCAAAATCTCATATGATACTACTTCTAATACTCGAAGGCTCATCTCATCTTCCCTGAAACAATCAACTATATATATTAAAATTCCTAAGTAGTTTTTCCCCCTTATATAGGCACTGTTTAAAAAAGCATCCTGTAGCATTTATTTTTCCCAAATTTTAAATGCAACTTGAAGAGGATCCTACCATTTCATGGAAAGAATAGGAGAAAGAAGGTGAGCATGATTGATTCAGTCCCTTATTAGCCACAGAATCATCACTGCATCATTGAATCCATGCCATGAGAAGTTTACTCAATTTATGTCAGCTTTAAGTACAAATCTGTGGTTTTTGAGTTGAAGATATGATTATGGTTTTGTTTTTACTACTTAGAACAGATTCTAAGTCCCTCAGACCATTATTGTTCTAGTTCTTACCATATGTGTCCATTTGCCAAAAGAAAAATAAATGCTACAGGATGCTTTTTTAAACAATGCCTATATAAGGGGGAAAAACTATTTAGGAATTTTAATATATATAGTTGATTGTTTCAGGGAAGATGAGATGAGCCTTCGAGTATTAGAAGTAGTATCATATGAGATTTTGCAATGCATTTAACTGTAGAGCTCTAGAGTTAGGGGTTACTGTAGCCCCAACAGACAAAATAGGGGCAGACATCGGTCCTGACTGCAGGTACCATCTACCAATGAAAACTTATCAGGGGATAACATAGGTAGAGTGCCCTGCAGTTGAGATTTACCACAGTTCCAGCAAAGGGGCTGAAGGAAGGCACCTGGTCTGACCCAATGACCCAATGCTAGCACATGCAATAAGTGCCATAAGGAGAATACAAGCACACAGAGCATTGATTTCTAGGTAATTTCTACTGTTGTTTCATGCAAACAAGGCAATTTGGAGTGATGGAATAGGAAGCCAGTGGAAAACTAGATGGTCCAGATGTTGGTCTCATATTTTTATGAGTCCTTGTACTCTGTAGTTTTCATATTTAGTTTTCCATGTTTGAGGTTACTTCATTGGATGTTACCTAAATAAACTGACACTGATAAAAAACAGTTTGTAAGAATATTAAAATGAGTGGTTACAGGTATTACAAAAGAGGCAAAAGTCATAATCCCATATTCAATAAAGCTTTCAAATCAACCAAGGTAGCTATAAAAATGTTTGTTAGCAATTAGGTAATAAAGGCAAGTAGGATATAATAGATATAAAACATATACGGAGTTAATCTCAGTGTGTTAAAGTTCAGTTTTGTTTAACTTAAAGCAACCCCCTGCAATTTTTTAAATTAAGTATGCCAGGTATTATGGACACATAAAGATGAAGGAACATTTCCAGCCTCATGGAAATCACTGAATATTTTATTTGTTTATTTACAGCATAACAGTGTTCATTGTTTTGGCATCACACCCAGTGCTCCATGCAGTACGTGCCCTCCCTATTACCCACCACCTGCTTTCTCAACCTCCCACCCCCCCGCCCCTTCAAAACCCTCTGGTTGTTTTTCAGAGTCCATAGTCTCTCATGGTTCATCTCCCCTTCCAGTTTCCCTCAACAAGCTCTCCTCTCCATCTCCCCATGTCCTCCATGTTATTTGTTATGCTCCAGAAATAAGTGAGAACATATGATACTTGACTCTCTCTGCTTGACTTATTTTGCTCAGCATAATTTCTTCCAGTCCCGTCCATGTTGCTACAAAAGTTGGGTATTCATCCTTTCTGATGGAGGCATAATACTCCATTATGTATATGGACCACATCTTCCTTATCCATTCATCCGTTGAAGGGCATCTTGGTTCTTTCCACAGTTTGGCGACCGTAGACATTGCTGCAATAAACATTGGGGTACAGATGGCCCTTCTTTTCACTACATCTGTATCTTTGGGGTAAATACCCAGCAGTGCAATTGCAGGGTCATAGGGAAGCTCTATTCTTAATTTCTTCAGGAATCTCCACACTGTTCTCCAAAGTGGCTGCACCAACTTGCATTCCCACCAACAGTATAAGAGGGTTCCCCTTTCTCCACATCCTCTCCAACACACGTTGTTTCCTGTCTTGCTAATTTTGGCCATTCTAACTGGTGTCAGGTGGTATCTCAATGTTGTTTTAATTTGAATCTCCCTGATGGCTAGTGATGATGAACATTTTTTCATGTGTCTGATGGAAATCACTGAATATTAACAAAGCAGAGATCCACAAAAGTTTTGAATCACAAAGAATTTACTCTGCATAATGGTTATAGAATGATACAGCTAGGATAGGAGATTTAGCTGGCCAGTCACGAAAACACTTCATAATTGACATTAACTTAATGAATTGCCTCAGCTCAATTTTTGGCCTACAGACTTAAAGACCCAGAAATTACAATGTGTTAATAATTATAAGAAACCTGGATAGATTTGCCAAATTATACTGAAAATACAACTGTCAGGGTGCCTGGGAGTCTTAGTTAGGTGTTTGACACTTGATTTTGGCTCAGGTCATGACCTCAGGGTCATGAGTTGGAGCCCTAGGTTGAGGTCCAAACCCAGTGAGGAGTCTGCTTGAGATTCTCTCTCCTTCTCCATTTGCGCTACCCTCCCATAGGTGTGTGCTGTAAGTAAATAAATAAAATCTTAAAAAATAAGAAAATATAATTGTCAAATCAAATAGAGCATTATGATTGAAACAGAAACCAAATAATTAAGTGGTTTTGGTGAATCTATGTCAGACTTTAAAGCTTTGGTTACCTGACTGATAAGTGGAAGATTATCAGATTCTTGGAGCCTGGCAGGGAAACACCTACCTGGACAATGCTGTGATGGGAATGGTTATGATTTGTCTCAGTAGCTCCTCTTCTTATTTATCTATACATTCAGGACTACATACAATCTTTTTGTAGGTGTGTTAATGTTTCTCACCAGTTTAAAATTAAGACACACCGTTCCAGGAATCATTCTAATCAAGAGCTGGCATATGTTTTCCTACCCATTATGTGTACTTAGAGAACTTAACTCTCAAATGACAACCTTATTTCATTATCTAAAAGGTTATGAATCAAATATAACAAGCAAATTTAAAGAAAAATATACAAGGGTGCCTGGGTGGCTCAGTCAGTTAAGTGTCTACTTTTGGCTCAGGTCATGATCCTGGGATCAAGCCCTCCATCAGGCTCCTTGCTCAGTGGGGAGTCTGCTTTTCCTTCTCCCCCACTGTCCCAGTTCCCCCGCTCATGCTCTCTTTCTCTCTCAAATAAATAAAAACAATCTTTAAAAAATGAAAAACATACAAATGACAAACAAAAACAGAAAAAATACTCAATCTAACAGGTAATAAAATATGAATTAAGACAAGAGAGATGTGCCATATCCCCTATTACAGTGCTAAAGAAAAAACAAAAGAATAATACTAAACAGGACTGAAAATTTGGAAATATGGAAGTTCAGTGTGGTCAAAAATTACCGAACAATTTTTAGAAAGCAATTTGGTATCTTTACCAAAATATGCTTGTATTCAAGACCCAGTAGTTTTACTTCTAGGGGTCCTTCTCTTGAGTAATTTATCTCCTTATTCTCAAGCACAAAATTTGATATGTTTATGTTGGACATCATGAACTCTAGGAAATAGAATCCCCATGAAGACTTTGTTAAGGCAAACCATAAATAAGAAGATAATTTGTAGCTCCTCTCATGCATAATAGTGCCATCTGAAAACAGAGTCAGCTCCTTTTACCCTTATTGGGAGAACATTCCTCCACTCACTCAATGAAACCAGAATAACCTGGTTTCCAAAATTTTACAAGTATGATATAATAAGGGAAAATTTAGTCCAATGTCACTCTAAACAAAGTAACAGGGAGAATCCTGGGGAAATGGCAGAGTAAGAGGATCCTAAGATTACCTCCTCCCACAGATACACCTAAGTAGCAGCCACATCAGTGTAAGTAATCCAGAAAATGAACTAAAGACTGCTAGAACAGACTCTTCACAGCTCACAGAGAGGTGGTCACATCTAAATATGCTAGGAAGGGCAGAGCCCTGGTCAGGAACCAAACTCAGTAGTGAGACCAACCACGAGAGAGAGGGACACCACAAGGATAGAGAAGAGAGAGGAAAAGACTCAACACCAAGCACCCTAGACATGGGTGACCTGCATTGAGAAGACTAGTCCCCATAACTTTTGGCTTTGAAAACCAGAGGCTTAACTTTGCAAGTTACTACAATCAGTAGGGCTTAACAGAAAGAACTTTAAAAATCAGTAGGTCTGGCTCTGGAAGAGCCAGAGGATGATAGGAAACTATGTCCATGTCCTTAAAGAGTCAGTATATACCAAACAATGCCTCCAAGGTACAGCATAGAAGGAGCAGTTTGAAAATCACCTGGGATATAGGAAAGGTGATTTATTTACTAATCTCAGAAAGCATGCTAGAGGGGCAGGGATCTTTAGATGTCTTCTCCAAGAACAAAAGAGCTAAAGGGTGCCATTTCTCTTTCCCATTCTCCCAGCCTAGATCCAGACACCTGCTGAGATTAGAAAAAACACTTCCCGGGCGCCTGGGTGGCTCAGTGGGTTAAGCCGCTGCCTTCAGCTCAGGTCATGATCTCGGGGTCCGGGATTGAGTCCCACATCGGGCTCTCTGCTCAGCAGGGAGCCTGCTTCCCTCTCTCTCTCTCTCTGCCTGCCTATCTACTTGTGATCTCTCTCTGTCAAATAAATAAATAAAATCTTTAAAAAAAAAAAAGAAAAAAGAAAAAACACTTCCCATGAATCTTGCTAATACCATGTGCTCCACCTTCTTATTCTTTTGCAGATCCACCCCATCCAACATACCCACTCACAGGAGCCCCTACAAGTGGCTCTGGCCAGTCCTCATCCTTCAAGCAGCGCTGTTAGGCAATGGCACATACCTTGCTGACACTGAGCAGTGAACTCCATTTTCTCCTATTCGTGGCTCTTTGAACTCATTCTGTTCAGCAGGAGTCCATCCAAAGTGGCCCCTTATGGCTCTGTGAGCAACCCCAGCAGTGGCCAGGACCACTACAAAGTGACTCATGCCCTGAGAAGAGGGGAAGATAACCACAGACACCAGTTTGACTGCTGGCCCAGTAGTGGGCTCGGAGAAGATACTTGATCTGACTGCCAGCCTCATCCACCAAGAAAAATCTCACAGGAAGTAGCATAAGAAGAGAGCCCTACAGTTAGGGGTTACTGTAGCCCCAACAGACAAAATAGGGGCAGACATCGATCCTGACTGCAGTTACTAGACTTGAGGAAAAAGTGGAGGATCGTAGCAAGACCTTCAACAAAGAGAGAATATATCTAAAAAGAAACAGCTAGAGATAACAATAACTGAAATCAGAAATATACTGGAAGGAATAAACAGTAAACTAAAGGAAGTAGAAGAGGTGAGCTAGAGGACAGAGTAATGGTAAGTAACCAAGCTCAACAAAAAAAGTAAAAAACAAGATTAAGAGAACTCAATGACATCATCAAAAGTAATAACATTCCCATTACAGAGATTCCAGAAGAAGAGAGAGCAAAGGGGGAAGAAAATTTTTTTGAAGAAACAATAGCTGAAAACTTCCTAAATCATAGAAGGAACAGACATCCATCCAAGAGGGAGAGAGAACCCGTAACAAAATCAACCCAAGGAGGTCCACATCAAGACACATAAAAATAGAGCTTCCATATGACCCTGAAATTGCACTACTGGGTATTTACTCCAAAGATACAGATGTAGTGAAAAGAAGGGCCATCTGTACCCCAATGTTTATAGCAACAATGGCCACGGTCGCCAAACTGTGGAAAGAACCAAGATGCCCTTCAATGGATGAATGGATAAGGAAGATGTGGTCCATATACACTATGGAGAATTATGCCTCCATCAGAAAGGATGAATACCTAACTTTTGTAGCAACATGGACAGGACTGGAAGATATTATGCTGAGTGAAATGAGTCAAGCAGAGAGAGTCAATTATCATATGGTTTCACTTATTTGTGGAGCATAACAAATAACATGGAGGACATGGGGAGATGGAGAGGAGAAGGGAGTTGAGGGAAATTGGAAGGGGAGGTGAACCATGAGAGACTATGGACTCTGAAAAACAACCTGAGGGTTTTGAAGGGGGAGGGGGGTGGGAGGTTGGGGGAGCCAGGTGGTGGGTATTATGGAGGGCACTCATTGCATGGAGCACTGCGTGTGGTGCAAAAACAATGAACTCTGTTACACTGAAAAGAAATTTTAAAAAAAGTCACATAATACTTAAAGTAACAAAAAGTACTGATAAAGAAAGAGTTTGAAAAGCAGTAAAGAAAAGAAAACAGTTACATAAAGATAACTCCCATAAAGCTATCAGCTGATTTTCCAGCAAAAACTTTGAAGGCCAGAGGCAGTGGCATAACAGATTCAAAGTAGTGAAAAGAAAACACAACAACAAAAACAAACAAACAAAAAACAAAAGCAAAAACAAAACCCACCTTGGAACCAAGAATATTCTATGTAGCAAGGCTGTCATTCAGAATAGGAAATATATAGTTTCCCAGACAAACATAAGTTAAAGGAATGTCTCATCCTTACAAGGAACATTAAATGGAATCCTAGGGGATGAAAGGAAAAGCCATGATCTTGAGTAAGAACATAAGAAAAGGAAAACAATTTCACAAGTACATATAAATATAACAAAAGTGGTAGATTAATCACTATAAAACTAATACAGAGGTTAAAGCACAAAAGGTATAAAATCAATTATATCTAAAAAAAATCAGTCAAGGAATTGACAAAATAAAAGGATGTAAAGTATGATGTCATATACATAAAACATGGCAGGGGAATAAAATTTAGTACTTTCAGAAAGGATTTGAATTTAAGCAAAACTTGACCTAATACAGACTATTATAGACATAGGATGTTATATATCAGCCTCGTGGTAAGTACAAATCAAAATCTCTAACAGATATGCAAAAAATAAAGACAAAGGAATCCAAGTAGATCACTAAAGAAAGCCAGCACACCACAAGGAAAAAGAGCAAGAGAAGAAAGGAATAGAGAAGAGCTACAAAAACAATTGTAAAAATAAGTTATGAAATGGAAATAAATATATACCTATCAATAGTCATTTGGAATATAATGGACTAAATGTTTGAATCAAAAGACAAGGAGACTGAATAGTTAAAAAAGGAAAACACATATGTATGTGTTGCCTATGAAAGAGTCATCTACAATTTAAAGAGACATGCATACAGAAAGTGAAGGGATGTAAAAACACACTTGCAAGTGAAACCAAGAAGAAAATTTATATCAAATAAAATAGACTAAATCAAAGAATGTAATAAGACAAGGAAGGACACTACAGAATCATAAAGGAACAATCCAAGAAGAAGACACAATTGTGAATAATTATGCATCAAACATGGGAGAACCCAAATACATAAAGCAATTATTAACAGACATAAAGGAAGAAATCAGTAGTAATGCAATAATAACCTGGCACTTTAAAACCCCATTTACATCATCCAGGCAGAAAATCAATAATCAAACAGTGGACTTTGAATGACACCTTGGACCAAATGGATCTAATAGATATATTCAGAACATTCCATCTAAAAACAGTGAAATATATATATTTTTCAAGTGCACAGAGAACAGTCTCCAGAAGATCACATATTAAGCCACAAAACAAGTATCAAAAAAATTCAAAATTAGTGAACTCATATCGTGGATATTTTGTGACCACAACCTTTGAAATTAGGAATCAATCATAAGAAAAAATATGGAGAGAACACAAATACATGAAGGTTAAAAAACATGATACTAAACAATGAATGGATAAACCAGAAAATCAAAGGGGATATCAGAAAAGACATGGAAAAAAATAAAAATCAAAACACAATGGTCCAATATCTTTGGGATGCAGCAAAAGCTGTTCCAAAAGGGAAGATTATAGTAATACAAGCCTACATCAAAAAGCAAGAAAAATCTCAAATAAACAAGCTAACTATACATCTACAGGAGCTAGAAAAAGAAGAAAAAAGCCCAAAGCGTTGAAGGAAGGAAAAGTTAAAGCATAAATAAGTGAAACAAAGATTAAAAATAAAAAAAAATAAATAGGACTAGTAAATAAAGACAGGAACTAGTTTTCTGAAGAGGTCAACCAAATTGGTAAAGCATTAGTCAGACTCATTCTGAAAAGAGAGAGAGAGAGAGAGAGAGAGAGAGACAGAGGGAAGGGGAGGGAGAAGCCACATAAATAAGATCAGAAATGACAGATCAGAAATGACACCACAGACAAAGGATTATAAAAGAATATTATGAAAAATAATATGCAAAACAAATGGACCACACAGAAGAAACACACAAAATCTTAGAAACATATAACCTCTCAAAACTGAATCAGGAAAAAAAAAAAAGAAATTCTGAACAGACAAATTACTAGCAATGAAATTGAATCAGTAATTAAAAAAATTACAAAAAACAAAAGTCCAGGACCAGATGAATTCACAGGTGAATTTTACCAAACATTTAAAAAGAGTTAATACTTATTCTCAAAATATTCAAAAAACAGAAGAGAAAACAAACCTTCCATATTCATTCTATGAGCTAGGATTACCAAAATCAGATAAATTTCCCCCACCAGAAAAAGAACTAAAGACCAATATCCCTGAAGAAGTTAGATCCAGAAATTCTCAATAAAATATTAACAAACCAAATGCAACAATACATTAAAAAAATGATTCACCACAATCAAGTGGGATTTATTCCTGGGATATTTAATATTCACAATATAATGTGAGGTTTAAACCGTCACAATAAGGATGGTTTAATATTTACAAATCAATAAACATGATATACCAGATTAATAAAAGAAAGGATAAGAAGCATATAACCTTTCAATAGATGCATTTGACAAGGTACAACATCCATTCATTACAGAAATGCTCAAAAAAGTAGGGTTGGAGGGAATATAGCTCAACACCATAAACATCATATACGAAAACTTCACAATGGGGAAACACTGAGAGTTTTTTCTCTATAGTCAGAAATGTGACAGGGATGTCTGCACTTACCAGTTTTATTCAACATGACACAGGGAGTCCTAGCCCCAGCAATCAGATAAGAAAAAGAAATAAGTGGCGCCTGGGTGGCTCAGTGGATTAAGCCACTGCCTTGGCCTCAGGTCATGATCTCAGGGTCCTGGGATCGAGCCCGGCAATGGGCTCTCTGCTCTGCAGGGAGATTGCTTCCTCCTCTCTCTCTGCCTGCCTCTCTGCCTACTTGTGATCTCTGCCTGTCAAATAAATAAATAAAATCTTTAAAAAAAAAAAAAGAAAAGAAAAAGAAATAAAAGGCACCCAGATTGGTAAGAAAGAAGTAAAACTTTAACTATTTGCAGATGACCTGGTAATTATATATAGAAAACCTGAAAGGCACCAAAAACAAAACAAAACAAAACAAATAAACGAAACTACTAGAACTGATAAATAAATTCAGTAAGGTTAAAGGATACAAAACTATGTACAGAAAACTTTTGCATCCCTATACATAATAATGAAGCAACAGAAAGAGAAATTAAGAAACCAGTCCCATTTATACTTGCACCCACAGCAATAAAACACTTAGGAATAAACTTAACCACACACGTGAAAGACCTGTACTCTGAAAGCTATAAAACACTGATGAAAGACACTGAAGACAACACAAAGAAGTGGAAAGACATTACATGTTCATAGATTGGAAGAACAAATATTGTTAAAATGTCTATACTACTCAAAGAAATCCACATGTTTAATGCAACCCTTATCAAATAACCAACAGCATCTTTTACAGAAGTAGAAAAAATGACCCTATTATTTCTATGGAACCACAAAAGACCACAAATAGCCAAAGCATTGAAAAAGAAGAACAAGACTGGAGGTATCACAATCCCAGATTTAAAGATATGCTATAAAGCTGTGGTAATCAAAACAGTATGGTACTGGCACAGAAATAGACATATAGACCAACAGCACAAAATAGAGAGGCTGGGAATAAACTCAGACTTACGTGGTCAATTAATCTTTGACAAAGGAGAAGAATGTACAATGGAAAAAAGACAGTCTCTTCAATAAGTGGTATTGGGAAAACTGGACAGCTACATGCAAATGAAACTGGAGCACTTTCTCATACCATACACAAAAATACTGAAGGAGAGAAGATATTTGCAAATGATATGTCTTATAAGGGGTTGATACTGAAAACATATAAAGAACTGGAGGGAGAGAAGATGGTGAGGAGTATAAGGATCCTAGGCTCAGCTCCTTCCACAAACACAACTAAATAACTATATCAAATCATCCTAAACAGACCACAAATCAACCTAAAGAGAGAGAAGAGACTCCATAACTACAGGGAGAGAAGCCACACTGAAGAGGGTAGGAAGTGTGGAGACTTGAGGAAAAATGAAATTTTGCGAGTTCTTGCAACCGGTGGAGCTTGGAGATTAGAGTTTTAAAGGTCTGTTGGCTAGGCTGGGATAGAGCCCTGAGGACACTCCCCAACTCCTAGAAAGAAGGCAGGCAAATGACCTGGAGGCAGATGGTGTGGAAACAGGGATCTGAAGAACACCTAGAGCACACAGGAGATTATTCACTCTTCTTGGAGTGTGTCCCTGAGTGGCAACATGCAAGGAGATGCCTCTCTGGGACCAAAGGAACCACCATGTACCATTTCCTTCCCTGACCCTCATTATAAATGCCAAACCACCTGAACAGGGGAGCTCAGACCAGAAACCAGCTGCCCAACCCACTTGCACCCAGTCCCACACCCCTGCACTCTGCCACAACTGCCCATTTCAATGAAGTTTGCTTCAGTCCCAGTGCAGCGGGACCCTCCACCAGAGGACCAGTACAGGTTCCTGCCCAACCATGTCCCTAAAGCATGGAGTTTTAAAAGTCAACAGGTGTGGCTGGGATAGAACCAGGAGGGTACTGTACTGTTCATGGAGAGAAGGAAGGCAGACAACCCAGGAGTAGACAATGAAACAGTATGGAAACAGTGATTTGAAGAGTGCCGAAGGCACACAGAAGGGAGATTATTTGTTCTTAGAGTGTGTTCCTGAGAGGCAGAATTCATGTAAATATCTCTCTGAAGAAAAGCTGCCAAGCACCATTCCTCTCCCCTGCCCCTCAGAATAAACACAGACCCAGCTGCAGTTAGCAACAAAGTGTCCAGATTGGCTTCCTAACCTGCTTACACCAGGTTGCACACCCTGTACTCTGGCTGTATTGCCCTTCTCTGTCAAGCCCACCTCAATTCCACTGCAGTTACTCCTTCCTCAGAGGACCAGCAGAACCTCTGCCCACACCATGTGTCTGGATCAGAGAGTTATGAAGGGCTTCATTTCTAGTGGAAGTAGTTTTAAGTCTCATATAATAAGCAGACCAGAGCATACTTCATTAAAACTTGCCACATTCTGGCCAACGACCAACATTTCCCAGAGCAGGCAAGAAGAGCCTCTGCAGACTACTGGCCTGAAGGACAGAACAGTTGAAACACAACAGCAAAGCACACATAGCACATACCAGAGACATTCGCTGAAGCACCAGTTCCTGGACACTATATGATCTCTTCTTTATAAAGCCACTATTCTCAGGAGCAGGAAACATAACAGGCTTTTCTAACACAGAGAGGAAGGAAGAGATTTAGACAAAATGCCGAGATGGAAACTTTCATCCCAAATGAAAGAGTAAGATAAGGTCATGGCCAGAGATTTCAGTTAAAGAGATGTAACACGCTGGATGGAGAATTTAAAGCAACAATCATAAGGATACTCACAGGGCTTGAGAAAAAAAACAAAAAACAAAAATGTAAGAGTTAAGGGAGGGCCTTACTGTAGAGATAAAAAGAATTAAGAAACAGAAATGAAAGTGGAAAAAATGAGATTGGAAACAGGCTTGATGAAATGAACACAAGGCTGGAAGAAGCAGAGGAATGAATAAATGATATCACTTCTATATAAAAGACAAAAGAATGGACAATAATAAAGCTGAACAAAAGAGAGAAAGAATTATAGAACACAAAAACAGACTTAGGGAATTCAGTGACTCCATCAAATCAGTAACATTTGTATTATAGGAGTCCCAGAGGAAGAAGAGGGAGGAAAGGGGGCAGAAAACTTATTTGAAGGGCGCCTGGGTGGCTCAGTGGGTTAAAGCCTCTGCCTTCGGCTCGGGTCATGATCTCAGGGTCCTGGGATCGAGCCCTGCATTGGGGTCTCTGCTCCATAGGAGCCTGCTTGCTCCTCTCTCTCTGCCTGCCTTTCTGTCTAGTTGTGATTTCTCTCTGTCAGATAAATAAAATATTAAAAAAAAAGAAAACTTATTTGAAGAAATAATAGCTGGAAACTTCCCTAATCTGGGAATGGAAACAGACTTCCAGATTCAGAAGGCACAGGGGCTCCCATCAAAATTAGCAAAAGCAGGCCAACACGAAGACATGTTGTAATTAAATTTGAAAAATACAGTGATAAAAACATTTTAAAAACAGCAAGACAGAAGAAGTCCCTAACTTACAAGGGACGACCCATAAAGATAGCTGGATATTTCTCAACAGAAACTTGGCAAACCAGAAGTATGTGGCATGACATTTTCAATGTGCTGAATGGGAAAAATATGTAGCCAAGAAAACTCTATCCAGCAAGGCCGTCATTCTGTCATTCAGAAAAGGAGAGATAAGGAATATCCCAAACAAACAAAAAACTAAAGGAGTTCGTGAACACCAAGCTACCCTGCAAAAATTATTATTATTATTATTTTTTAAAGATTTTATTTATTTACTTGACAGAAAGAGGTCACAAGTAGGCAGAGAGGCAGGCAGAGAGAGAGAGAGGGAAGCAGGCCCCCTGCTGAGCAGAGAGCCCGATGCGGGACTCGATCCCAGAACCCTGGGATCATGACCTGAGCCAAAGGCAGTGGCTTAACCCACTGAGCCACCCAGGCGCCCCAACCCTGCAAAAATTATTAAAGGGAACTCTTCAAGTGGAAAGGAGAGACCAAATTTACAAAGACCAGGAAGAAACAGAAAATCTCCAGAGACAGCAACAGAACAATAAAATAGAACTAAACACGTATCTACCAATAATTGCTGTGAATATAAATGGGACCAAATGCTCTAATCAAAAATATAATAAAAAAATAAGACCTATCTTGTGGTTGGTGCCTTTAAAAGACTAATTTTAAACCTAAAGACACCTACAAAAGGAAAGTGAGGTGATGAAGAAATGCTTATAATGTCAATGGATGTCAAAAGAAAGCAGGAGTAGCAATACTTATATCAGACAAACAAGACTTTAAAACAAAGACTGCAAATATGACATGAAGAAGGGCAATGTATCATAATAAAGGGGACTACCCCAAAAAAGGATCTATCAATTGTAAATATTTATGCCACCAACATGGGTGCACCCAAATATATAAAACAATTAAGAATAAACATAAAGCAACTCACTGGTAATAACACAATAATATGCGGGAACTTTAATACCCATCTTCCATCAATGGACAGATCATCTAAGCAGAAAATCAATAAGGCAACAATGGTTTTGAATGACACACTGGACCAATGGACTTAACAGATACATATTTAGAAGATTTCATCCTATAGCAGCAGAATACACATTCTTTTCAAGTGCATATGGGATATTCTCCAGAATAGATCACATACTAGGTCATAAGGCAGATCTCAATAAGTACAAAAGTGTTGAGATAACACCATGCATATATTCAGACCACAACAGTATGAAACTTGAAGTCAATTAAAAGAAAAATATTTGGAAAGACCACAAATACATGGAAGTTAAATAACGTACTACTAGGCCCAAGACAGCAGTGGGGTAAGAGATATAATTTTGGTCTGGCCCCAGGAATTCGGCTAAATAGCTATCAAACCATTCTGAATACCTGCAAACTCAACTGGAGAGCAAAGAAAAGAGTGGCAGCAACTCTATGAACAGAAGAGCACTAAATGAGAAAAACATGCAGCCAAGAATACTATATCCAGCGAGGCTATCATTTAAAATAGAAGGAGAGGGAAAAAGCTTCCAGGACAAACAAAAACTAAAAGAATTTGTAAACACCAAACCAGCTCTACAGGAAATATTGAAAGGGGTCCTCTAAGCAAAGAGAGAGCCTAAAAGTAGTAGACCAGAAAGGAACAGAGACAATATACAGTAACAGTCACCCTACAGGCAATACAAAGGCACTAAATCCATATCTCTCAACAGTTACCCTGAATGGCCTAAATGTCCCAATCAAAAGAAGCAGAGTATCTGAATGGATAAAAAACCAAAATCTATCAATATGCTGTCTACAAGAAACTCATTGTAAACCCAAAGACACCTCCAGATTTAAAGTGAGGGGGTGAAAAACCATTTACCATGCTAATGGACATTAGAAGAAAGCTGGGGTGGCAATCCTTTTACCAGATCAATTAGATTTTAAGTGAAAGACTATAATAAGAGATGAGGAAGGACACTATATCATACTCAAAGGGTCTGTCCAACAAGAAGGTCTAACAATTTTAAATATCTATGCCCCTAACATGGTAGCAGCCAATTATATAAATCAATTAATAATAAAATCAAGGAAACACATTGACAATAATACAATAATAGTAGGGGACTTTAACACCCCCCTCACTGAAATGGGCAGATCATCCAAGCAAAAGATCAACAAGGAAATAAAGGCCTTAAATGACACACTGGTCCAGATGGACATCACAGATATATTCAGGACATTCCAACCCAAAGCAACAGAATACACATTTTTCTCTAGTGTACATGGAGCATTCTCCAGAATAGATCACATCCTGGGTTACAAGTCAGGCTTCAACTGGTACCAAAAGATTAGGATCATTCCCTGCATATTTTCAGACCACAATGCTCTGAAGCTAGAACCCAATCACCAGAGGAAATTTGCAAAGAACCGAAATACATGGCAGCTAAAGAGCACCCTACTAAGGAATGAATGGGTCAGCCAGGAAAGTAAAGGAGAATTGAAAAAATTCATGAAAACAAATGATAATGAGGGGTTGGGAGAGGGGGAGGGGGTTATGGACATTGGGGAGGGTATGTGCTATCGTGAGTGCTGTGAAGTG
This sequence comes from Meles meles, assembly GCF_922984935.1. Taxonomy (NCBI): domain Eukaryota; kingdom Metazoa; phylum Chordata; class Mammalia; order Carnivora; family Mustelidae; genus Meles; species Meles meles. The sequence continues at coordinate 55,372,008 of NC_060071.1, forward strand.
TGTAAACCTGGCGATTCACAGACCTGTACCCCTGGGGATAAAAATACATCATATGTTTAAAAAAAAAATTGGAAGGGGAGGCGAACCATAAGAGACTATGGACTCTGAAAATCAACCAGAGGGTTTTGAAGGGTCGGGGGTGGGAGGTTGGGGGAACAGGTGGTGGGTAATAGGGAGGGCACGTATTGCATGGAGCACTGGGTGTTGTGCAAAAACAATGAATACTGTTATGCTGAAAAAATAAATAAATTTAAATACTGAAAAAAATGATAATGAAAATACGATGGTTCAAAATCTGTGGGACACAGCAAAGGCAGTCCTGAGAGGAAAGTATATAGCGATACAGTCCTTTCTCAAAAAACAAGAAAGGTCTCAAATACACAACTTAACCCTACACCTAAAGAAGCTGGAGAAAGAACAGCAAAGAAAGCCTAAACCCAGCAGAAGAGAAAAATAAAGATCAGAGCAGAGGGGCATCTGGGTGGCTCAGTGGGTTAAGCCTTTGCCTTTGGCTCAGGTCATAATGTCAGGGTCCTTGGATTGAGCCCTGCATTGGGAATCTCTGCTCAGCAGGGAGCCTGCTTCCCCCTCTCTCTGGCTGCCTCTCTGCCTACTTACGATCTCTCTCTCCATCAAATAAATAAATAAAATCTTTAAATAAAAAAAAAGATCAGAGCAGAAATCAATGAAATAGAAACAAACAAACAAAAAAAAAAAACAATAGAACAAATCAATGAAACTAGGAGCTTGTTCTTTGAAAGAGTTAGTAAGATTGATAAATCTTGGCCAGATTTATCAAAAAGAAAAGAGAAAGAACCCAAATAAATAAAATCACGAATGAATTAGGAGAGATCACAACCAACATTAAAGAAATACAAGCAATAATAAGAACATATTATGAGCGACTATATGCCAGCCAATTTGACAATCTGAAAGAAATGGATGCATTCCTAGAGAGGTATAAACTACCAAAACTGAACCAGGAAGAAATAGAAAACCTGTACAGACCCATAACCAGTAAGGAGATTGAAGCAGTCATCAAAAATCTCGGAACAAACAAGAACCCAGGGCCAGATGGCTTCCCAGAGGAATTCTACCAAACATTTGAAGAAGAATTAATTCCTATTCTCCTGAAACTGTTCCAAAAATAGAAATGGAAGGAAAACTGCCAAACTCATTTTATGAGGCCAGCATTACCTTGAACCCAAAACTAGATGTGACCCCATCAAAAAAGAGAATTATAGACCAAAATCCTTGATGAACACAGATGCAAAAATTCTCACCAAAATACTAGGGAATAGGATCCAACAGTACATTAAAAGGATTATTCACCACGACCACGTGGGATTTATTCTTGGGCTGCAAGTTTGGTTCAACATCTGCAAAGCAATCAATGTGATACAATACATTAAAAAAAGAACAAGAACCATATGATACTCTCAATAGATGCTGAAAAAGCACTTGACAAAGTACAGCATCCTTTCTTGATCAAAACTCTTCAAAGTGTAGGGATATAGGGTACATACTTCAATATCATAAAAGCCGTCTACGAAAAGCCCACAGCAAATATCATTCTCAATGGGGAAAATCTGAGTACTTTTTCCCATAAGGTCAGGAACATGACACAGATGTCTATCAACACCACTGTTGTCCAGCATAGTACAGAAGTCCTAGCCTCAGTAGCCAGACAACAGAAACAAATAAAACAGATTCCAATTGGCAAAGAAGTCAAATTCTCACTTCTCAGAGACGACACAATACTTTACATGGAAAACTCAAAAGACTCCACCACCAAATTGTTATAACTCATACAACAATTCAGCAGCACGGCAGCATATAAATTCAATGCACAGAAATCAGCAGAATTTCTACATATTAATAAGAGGCAGACAAAAAAATAGATTAAGGAATCAATCCCATTTATAATTACACCCAAACCATAAGATACCTAGCAGTAAACCTAACCAAAGAGGATCTGTACTCTAAATACTACATAACACTTATGAAAGAAATTGAAGATGACACAAAGAATTGGAAAAACATTACACACTCATGGATTCAAAGAATAAATATCATTAAAATGTATATGTTACTCAGAGCTATTTACATATTCAATGCAATCCCTATCAAAATACCATCGACATTTTTCAGAGATGGAACAAATAATTCTACAATTTGTATGGACTCAGAAGAGAATGAAAATAGCTAGAGGAATGTTGAAAAAGAAAACCAAAGCTGGAGGGATCACAATGCCAGACTTAAAGCTACATTACAAAGCAATAATCTCCAAGACAGTATGGCACTAGCATAAAAACAGATACACAGGTCAATAGAACATAACAGAGAACCCAGAAATGGATGATCAACTCTATGGACAACTAATCTTCAACAAAGCAGGTAAGAATATCTGGTAGCAAAAAGACAGTCCTTTAAATAAATGGTGCTGAGAAAATTAGACAATTCTTGAGAATTCTGAGAAAATTCTTTTACACATGTAAATTTCTCAGAATTCTGAGAAAATTCTTTTACACATGTAAAATGAAAATTTCTCAGAATTCTGAGAAAATTCTTTTACACATGTAAAAGAATAAAACTGGACCATTCTCTTACTCCATACAGTAAATTAAACTCAAACTGGATGAAGGACCTAAATGTGAGACAGGAATCCATCCAAATCCTAGAGGACACAGGCAGCAACCTCTTCAACTGTGGCCACACCAGCTTCTTGCTAGACATATCTCCAGAGGCAAGGGAAACAAAAACAAAAATGAACTATTAGGGCTTCACCAAGATAAAAAAAAATCTTCATAGCAAAGGAAATAGTCAACAAAACTAAAAGGTAAATGCAGAATGGGACAAGATATTTGCAAATGACATATCAGATAAAGGGCTAGAATCCAGTATCTATGAAGAATTTATCAATCTCAACATCAAAATAACAGAAAATTCAGTCAAGTAATGGAAAGAAGACATGAACATACATGTCTCCAAAGAAGACAGAAATGGCCAACAGACACAAGGCAACATCACATGGCATCAGGGAAATACAAAGCAAAACCACAATGAGATACAGCCTCACACTAGTCAGAAAGGCTAAAAGTAACAAGACGTGAAACAAGTGTTGGAGAGAATGTGGAGCAAGGGAATCTCCTAAGCTGTTGGTGTGAATGAAAGCTGGTACAGCTTCTCTGGAAAACAGCATGGAGGCTCCTCAAGAAGTAAAAATAGAGCTACCCTAGGACCCACTACTATTACAATTGCATTACTAGGTATTTACGCCAAAGATACAAATGTAGTGATCTGAAGGGACACCTGCACCCCAATGTTCATAGCAGCAATGTCCACAATAGCCAAACTGTGGAAAGAGCTGAGATGTCTACCAAGAAATGGATGGACAAAGAAGATGTGGTACATATATATACAATGGGATTTTACTCAGCCATCAGAAAGGATGAATATTTAATATTTACATCAACCTGGATGGAAGGGGAGGGCATTATGATGAACTAAATAAGTCTATCACAGAAAGACAATTATATGATTTCACTCATATGTGGAATATAAAAATCAGGGCAGAGGATCATAGGGTAATGGAGGGCAAACTGAATGGGAAGTCAATAGAGAGGGAGAAAAACCATGAGAGACTCTTAATTATAGGAAACAAACTGAGAGTTGCTGGAGAGGAAGGGGGTAGGGGAATGGGGCAATTGGGTGATGGGCAATAAGGAGGGCATGTGATGTGAGGAGCAGTGGGTGTTATATACAACTGGTAAGTTATTGAATCCTATATCTGAAACTAAGTATTTCCTATATGCTGGCTAGTGGAATTTAAATAAGATTTACAAAAAAAAAAAAAAAAAAAAAAACAGATGGAGGAGATAAAAACATACAATGCTTAGAAAAACAAATTTAAGAATGGTAATTTATTTCTCATTGGAAGTAATGCAAGCAGAAGACAGTCAGGAATATACTTAAAGAACTGTGGACAAAAAGAACAGCCATCTTAGATCCTATATGCATCAAACATATATTAAAAGCAAAATATCATATTTTTCAGAGGTTACAATACTGAAAGAATTATATTAGACATACACTACAAGAAATTTTTAAAGGAAATCCTTGAAGGAAGAGGATTCCCTTCCTTGTGAGTGAAGACATAAAACTTTTTATATTTTCAGGTTTTCTAAATGATAATTAGGTGTTTAAAGACAGTAACAATGTAATATAGAACTTAAACATATGAAGAAGTAAAATACACAATAATACACAAATGACTGGAAAGAAAAAATAAGTACACAGATTATTTTAGGATTCATATACTATGTGTGAAATGGTATAATAATACTTAAAGGTAGATGTGTTGATTTAGAAACCAATTACAAACTTAAAATGACTAATAAAATAAACAGTTAACTATAAGAAGCCAACTAAGGAGATAAATTAGAATAAAAGGCATACTCAAAAATCAAAAGAAGGCCAAAAAAAAAAAAAGGTGAGAGACAAAAGGAAACAAGACGATGAACTCAAAATCCAACCATATCAATCATCATGTTCAGTGCAAACAGTCTAAACACACTTGTTAAAATTAAAATTGCTAGACTGGATAAAAAAAGTATGTATTAAAATGAATAAATAAAGTGAATAGTGAATGTGGAGAAAATGAACACTTGTACAATGTTGGTGGAAATTTAAACTGGTTCTACCACTATGGAAAACAGTAAGTTTTCTCAAAAAATGAAAAAGACAGAGCTCATATATGATTCAGGAAACCCACTTCTGACTGTATACCCAAAGGAATCGAAATCAGAATCTTTTTTTTTTAAGATTTTATTTATTTATTTGACAGAGAGAGACCACAAGTAGACAGAGAGGCAGGCAGAGAGAGAGAGAGGGAAGCAGGCTTGCTGCCGAGCAGAGAGCCCGATGCGGGACTTGATCCCAGGACCCAGAGATCATGACCCGAGCCGAAGGCAGCGGCTTAACCCACTGAGCCACCCTCGAAATCAGAATCTTAAAGAGATATATGTACTTCAATGTTCATTGCAGTGTTATTCACAATAACCAAGAGAGGACCTAAATATCCACTGAGTAAAGATAATGTGGCATATACATACAATGAAATACTATTCAGCCTTAAAGAAAAAAAGAAATCATGCTCTTTACAATAATACTGATGAATCTGAAAGATACTATGTTGAGTGAAGTAAGCCAGAGACAGAAGGACAAGTGTGACCTTATACCATTTATATGAGGTATCTAAACTAGTCAAAATCATAGAAGCAGAGAGTAGAATGGTGGTTGCTAGGGATTGGGGGCTGGGGGAACAGGGTAGTATTAACCTAGTCAAAGGTTAAAAAGTTTCAGTTATAAGATGAATAATTTCTAGAGTTCAAATTTAATAACGTATTATACCCTGAAATCTGTTTAGAGAATAAATCTTAAATGTTCTCACCACACAGTCACAAAATGTTAACTTTGTGAGGTGACAGATATTAACTAACTTTATTGTGATGATCATTTTATACGTTAAAATCATTGAAATATGTACTTTAAATTCAAAAAATTATAAATTATATTTCAATAAAATTGGGAAAATAGTGAAACTTATGAACAAAAAAGCAAAGTTTCAGTTATACAGAATGAATAGGTCCTAGAGATCTACTGTATAGCTAGTACCTATAGTTAACAATATCATATTGTATACTTAAAATAATGCTAAGAGAGTAATCTTATGTTAAATGTTCTTATCACAACAAAGTAACAATAAATACAGTTGGGTGGGAAGAAACTTTTGGAGGTAACAGATAGGTTTATGGCATAGATTGTGGTGATTATTTCATGGATCCATAATTATCTTCAGAATCATCAAGATGCATAAATTAAATACGTACAAGTTTTGTATGTCAATCATACTTCAATAAAAAGGTTTTTAAAGGATTAAGTCCTGATATTTATCAAAAGCGTAAAGCCTTTCAAAACAAATTTGATTATTTGTTGTTATTGTCTCAAAAATGATATAACATTTAATAAATATTTTGAATAAAAACCTTAAACATAAAAGAACACTATTTATATGGGAAAATGTTACAATATAGTTTAATAAAATGGAAAACAAAAGTTATACATACATTAAAAAAATAAAATAGAATCAAGAGTGGAAATGAAATGAGATACTAAGGAAAAGAATTCCAACAGAGGGCAGGAAGAGTGGGAAAGGAGCAAAAATAGATAAAATAGAAACACATAACAGGATGGTAGCTGTACATCAAATTAAACAATTACATTACCTATAAATGATCTAAGGACTCTACCAAAAGGCAGATATTGCCAGAATGAAGCACAAGCAAGACCCACATATTTGCTCTCAACAAGGAATCCACTTTAAAGACACAGACTGTCAAAGGACAAGGATGGAGGAAAGATAAACAATGCAAACCATAATAAGGAAACTGAGGCAGTCGTGTGGATATTAGGGAGGGCACATATTGCATGGAGCACTGGGTGTTTTACATAAACAATGAATCCTTCAGCACTGCATCAAAAACTAATGATGTACTTTATGGTGACTAACATAACACAACAAAAGGATTTGACTGTGAAGACCAATAATCAACATCAACAAATTATCAAAAATAAAGATAGACATGTCATAACATTAAAGAGCTTAATCTTTCAAGAAGATGTACAAATCTTAATCTGTTTGTACCTAATATCCAAGCTTTAAAATGTATGGAGGCAAACATTTCTTCTTATCAAATTAGATTTCCCAAGTGATTTGAAAGCCATCTACCCAAAAAACTGCATATAAATATTTAAAGAAACTATTCATCATCACCAAAACAAACAAAAAAGAAACAACTAAGATATCCTTCAAGAGATAAATGGAAAAATGAGCTGAGGTACATCCATTCAGTGGAATATTATACCATAATATAAAAGACTGAGCTTCTAATCCACTCAACCAAATGGATTAATCTTAAATACATATCACCGAATGAAAGAAGATAGTTGAAAAAGGCTACACATGCAACACACTAAACGTATGATGTCTGGAAAAGGAAAATCTATGGACATAGAGGGCACATTAGTGGTTGCTAAGGGTTTGTGGAGGGGGAAGTGGTCAAATACAAAGGGAAATTTTTATGGTGATGGAACTATAGGGTACTAGAGTCAGGAGTTCTGTGTTATGAATCCAGAGCCTCACAAATGTTCAAAGGCTTGATTCCAATAATTTTACCTTTAAGAACTTATCCTGAGTTTTCGGAGTCAAAATGGTGGGGAAGTAGGAGGAGGCGCTGTTTCAACCTGTACCCTAAAGTGAGCTGATTACCTACCAAAGAACTCCGACCACCCATGAAATCAGCCTGAGATCAGAATTATACACATCTGGATCTCTACAGGAGCAGAAGACACCAGTGGCAGGTAAAGCAGAGTGGGAACATCGGACTGATATCGGAAGATAAACAAAAGGGGGAAGGAACCACCAGAGGTGACCGATTGGAAAGTAATACAGCATTAACTTGGAGTCTGGTTGAAAGCACTCAAAAAAAAAAAAAAAAAAAAAAAAGAGCAAAGGATCATGGAGGAAAATAGTGGGAATCGGGGTGGGAAGGGACAGAGGCCTAAGTCCCCAGACCCAGGAAAGCCTCCCCTGGCACTGAGCCAGAGAGAGTGTGGCAGAGAAATCAGGTCTTGGTCCCTGAGCCACCAGCCTGCCTGAGCCGCCAGCACACACGAGAACAAGTGGGGTCCGGCTCCGTAAGGGGCTGGGAGCCTGGCCATATGGCATTCCTGAAACGTGCATGTCCCACACCCTGCCCTGGGAGAGGTGCTCATAGGTGCTAGCCTGGAGCTCTGGCATCCCAAAAAAACAGACATTCCCAGCCCAGGACAGCAGGAAAATCTCAGTGTACGATCTCTGCTTGGAACCTCTCTGGCGGTCTGGACTGCCCAGACAGCCGCCGCTGCCATGGTATTGGGTACAAGGAGGAGATCCTGCATCCCCAGGGACCATGACTCAGAACCTACTCTGCCAGCAGCTCTGCAGAGCATTCTGAGGCTTCTCTCTGAGAGGGAGGTCGGGGTACAGTTTGCTTTCCTCTAAACCTCCAAAAACCATCAGAAGCTGTACTGCATGGAGCACTGGGTGTGATGCCAAAACAATGAACACTGTTATGCTGTAAACAAACAAACAAACAAAAAAAGCTGTTAAGGCAAGAGAAAACAGATGAAAGAACATAAAAACCTCCAGAGAACAAAAGCCTGAAAAAAAACAGTTTTCTCATAGCCCCCCCCCCTTGACGGGGGTGGGAGAACCTAACTCAGGGAATATCATTGTCTGAAAACCCACGTGGCGGGCCCCTCCCCCAGAAAACCAACCAGGAAGGAAGAAAAAAAAAAAAAAAAGAAGACTACAAGAGAACAACCACCACTACTACCACTACTTCATAAATACAACTTTTATTTTTAACTCTTTACCAATATTCTGGTTCTTTTTTTATACATAAAAACTATTTTAATAATAGTTTATAATAGTTTATAATAATTTTTAACCTATTTACCATCACAGTGAGATGTCCAGTACATCAAATTCCTTAATAACCTTCTAACCTGAACTTTTTGACACATACACCCGTGGTTTTTTTTTTTTGTTTATTTTGTTTTTCTATTTTTTTTTCAATTTTTTAAAATTTTAACTTAGTTTAGTCGTTTATTCTTTTTTTAATTTTTATTTTCTAATATACATATATTGCATATATTTTCTAATATACTTATATTGCAGTTTAACTGCAAGGTAATCCCCTTTCCCCAATCAATGCTACCCCTATAGGCAAACCAATTTTTAATCCCCCTGTAACTTAGTAAAGTTGAGTCTCTTAACAAAAACATCAAGATACATCCAGGAAGAATCAAAATAACTTTCCTCGCTCACACTGAGAATTTATAACCACTGTCTCAACTTTTCCTTCTGCCAGTGTTTCTGTATATTTGTGTTTGTCCTAATAGTATATAAATCTTATACTTGGGGTTCTTTCTGATGAGGTTCTTCCTTATATTGCTTATATATATATTTTTTCTCTTGTCATATACTTATATCAGTCTTTTTTTTGTCTGTTTTTGTTTGTATACTTCAAAAATCTTATCTTGGGGCCCATTTGGGCTGAGCCTTCTCTTTTATCTTCCCTTTTATTTCCTCTCTGTCTCTGTCTCTCTCTCTCTTTTTCTTTTTCTTTTCCTTTCTTTTTTCTCTTGTTTGGGTGGGGAATCCTGATTGCTCAGAAGCGTTCCAGGGTGCACTGTGACTGCACCACAGTCAATACATCCAGCTACATCCGTTCAGTCATCTCTCACCAAAATGACTAGGAGGAAGAATGCTCAACAGAAGAAAAATACAGAGGATGGACCTTCTGCAACAGAGCTAATGGCTATCGACATAGACAATATGTCGAAAAGGGAATTCAGGCTAACAATTATCCAGGCAATAGCTAGGTTAGAGAAAGCCATGGATGACCAAATGGAATTGATTAGGGCAGAACTGAAAGCCACCAGGGATGATGTTCACAATGGTTGGGCAAAACTGAAAGCCACCAGGGATGATGTTCAAAGTGCTCTCAATGAGTTCCAATCTAATCTAAATTCTCTAAAAGCTAGGGTAACTGAGACAGAAGATAGAATTAGTGATCTGGAGGACAAACGGATAGAGAGAAAGGATCAGGAAGAAGCCTGGAACAAACAGCTCAGAAGCCACGAAAACAGAATCAGGGAAATAAATGATGCCATGAAACATTCCAACGTCAGAATTATTGGAATCCCTGAAGGGGAGGAAAAAGAAAGATGTCTAGAAGATAGTGGAAGAAGTTGTCTATGAAAATTTCCCAATCTCATGAATGGAAACAATGTTCATGTACTAGAGGCAGAGAGGTTCCCCCCCAAGATTTTAGATTCTCTAAAGTCCTCACAACACCTTATAGTTAAAATGAGTAATTATGATTCAAGACAGACCCTCTTAAAAGCAGCTAGGACAAAGAAGCTCCTTACATGCAGAGGAAAGCCCATTAGAATAACGTGAGACCTGTCCACAGAGAACTGGCAATCAAAAAGGGGTGGCAAAATATATTCAGAGTACTAACTGAGAACAATATGCAGCCAAGAATACTCTATCTAGCCAGACTGACCTTCAAAATGGATGGAGAGATAAAAAGTTTCCAAGACTGACAATGCTTAAAAGACTATGCAACCGGGGTGCCTGAGTGGCTCAGTAGGTTAAAGCCTCTGCCTTCGGCTCAGGTCATGATCTCAGGGTCCTGGGATCGAGCCCCGCATCGGGCTCTCTGCGTAGCAAGGAGCCTGCTTCCCTTCCTCTCTCTCTGACTGCCTCTCTGCCTACTTGTGATCTCTGCCTGTCAAATAAATAAATAAATAAATATTTAAAAAAAAAAGACTATGCAACCACCAAGCCGACACTGCAGGAAATATTAATGGGGGTGCTATAAAAGAGAAAAAATCCTAATAATATCATTGAGCAGAAATATAGAAACAATCTACAGACAGAAAGACTTCAAAGGTAACACGATGCCAATCAAAACATATCTATCAATAATCACACTCAATGTGAATGGCTTAATGCACCCATAAAATGACACAGGGTTGCAGATTGGATAAAACGACAGGACCCATCCATTTGTTGTCTACAAGAGACCCATTTTGAACCTAAGGATACACCCAGACTGAAAGTGAAGGGATGGAGAAGCATCTTTCATGCCAATGGGCCTCAAAAGAAGAGCGGGGTAGTGATTCTCATATCAGATAAATTAGATTTTAAACTAAAGACTGTAGTCAGAGATACAGAAGGACACTACATAATTCTTAAAGGGACTATCCACCAAGATGATTTAACAATTGTAAATATCTACGCCCCCAATATGGGAGCACCCAATTACATAAGAAAACTATTAATCAAGATAAAGAGTCATATTGATATGAATACAATAATAGTAGGAGATCTTAATATGCCTCTCTCAGAAATAGACAGATCATCGAAGCAGAAAATTAATAAAGAAATAAGAGCATTGAATGAAACATTGGACCAGATGCACCTCATAGACATATATAGAACATTCCACCCTAAAACAACAGAATACTCATTCTTCTCAAGTGCACATGGAACCTTCTCCAGAATAGACCACATACTGGGTCACAAAGCAGGACTCAACCAATACCAAAAGACTGACATTATTCCCTGCATATTCTCAGATCACAATGCTTTGAAACTGGAACTCAATCACAAGGAAAAGTTCAGAAGGAACTCAAACACCTGGAAGCTAAAGACCACCTTGCTTAAGAATGCTTGGATCAACCAGGAGATCAAAGTTGAACTTAAACAATTCATGGAAACCAATGAGACTGAAGAGACTTCGGTCCAAAACCTATGGGATACAGCAAAGGCGGTTCTAAGGGGGAAATACGTAGCCATCCAAGCCTCCCTCAAAAACATTGAAAAATCCAGAATACACCAGCTGTCTCTACACCTTAAAGAACTGGAGAATCAACAACAAATCAAACCAACTCCACACGCAAGAAGGGAAATAATTAAGATTAGAGCAGAGATCAATGAGGTAGAAACCAAAGATACAGTAGAACGTATCAATGAAACTAGAAGCTGGTTTTTTGAAAGAATCAATAAGATCAACAAACCATTGGCCACACTGATCCAAAAGAAAAGAGAGAAAGCCCAAATTAATAAAATTATGAATGAAAAGGGAGAGATCACAACTAACACCAAGGAAATAGAAACAATCATCAGAAATTATTACCAACAGTTATATGCCAATAAGCTAAGCAACCTAAATGAAATGGATGCACTACTGGAAAACTATAAACTCCCAAAATTGAACCAGGAAGAAATTGACAACCTGAATAGACCAATATCTAGTAACGAGATTGAAGCAGTGATCTAAAACCTCCCAAAGCTGTGAAGTGTGTAAGCCTGGTGATTCACAGAACTGTACCCCTGGGGATAAAAATACATTATATGTTTATTAAAAAAAAAATTGGAAGGGGAGGCGAACCATAAGAGACTATGGACTCTGAAAAACAACCTGAGGGTTTTGAAGGGTCAGGGGTGGGAGGTTGGGGGAACAGGTGGTGGGTAACAGGGAGGGCACGCATTGCATGGAGCACTGGGTGTTGTGCAAAAACAATGAATACTGTTATGCTGAAAAAATAAAAAAATAAATTAAAAAAAAAAAACTCCCAAAAAACATGACCCCAGGACCTGACGGATTCCCTGGGGAATTCTACCAAACTTTCAAAGAAGAAATAACACCAATTCTCCTGAAGCTGTTTCAAAAAATTGAAGCAGAAGGGAAACTTCCAGACACTTTTTATGAAGCCAGCATTACCCTGATCCCCAAACCAGGCAAAGACCCTACCAAAAAGGAGAATTTATCACTGATGAATGTGGATGCTAAGATTCTCAACAAGATCCTAGCAAACAGGATCCAGCAGCACATTAAAAAGATTATCCACCATGACCAGGTGGGATTCATCCCTGGATTACAAGGTTGGTTCAACATTCGCAAATCAATCAATGTGATAGAGCAAATCAATAAGAGAAGAGAGAAGAACCACATGGTCCTCTTAATTGATGCAGAAAAAGCATTTGACAAAATCCAGCATCTGTTCCTGATTAAAATGCTTCAAAGTATAGGGATAGAGGGAACATTCCTGAACTTCATAAAATCTATCTATGAAAGACCCACAACAAATGTCATCCTCAATGGGAAAAAGCTTGCAGCCTTCCCATTGAGATCAGGAACATGACAAGGATGCCCACTCTCACCACTCTTGTTCAACATAGTATTAGAAGTCCTAGCAACAGCAATCAGACAACAAAGAGAAATAAAAGGTATCTAAATTGGCAATGATGAAGTGAAACTCTCTCTCTTCGCAGATGACATGATTCTTTATATGGAAAACCCCAAAGACTCCACCCCCAAACTACTAGAACTCATACAGCAATTCAGTAATGTGGCAGGATACAAAGTCAATGTACAGAAATCAGTGGCTTTCTTGTACACTAACAATGAAAATACAGAAAGGGAAATTAGAGAATCGATTCCATTTACTATAGCACCAAGAACGATAAGATACCTGGTTATAAACCTAACCACAGAGGTAAAGGACCTGTACCCGAGGAACTACAGAACACTCATGAAAGAAATTGAAGAAGACACAAAAAGATGGAAGACTGTTCCATGCTCTTGGATTGGAAGAATAAACATTGTTAAAATGTCTATACTGCCTAGAGCAATCTATACTTTTAATGCCATTCCAATCAAAATTCCACCGGTATTTTTCAAAGAGCTGGAGCAAATAATCCTAAAATTTGTATGGAATTAGAAGAGACCCCAAATTGCTAAGGAAATGTTGAAAAACAAAAACAAAACTGGTGGCATCACGTTACCCGATTTCAAGCTTTTCTACAAAGCTGTGATCACCAAGACAGCGTGGTACTGGCATAAAAACAGACACATAGACCAATGGAACAGAGTGGAGAGCCCAGATATGGACCCTCAACTCTATGGTCAAATAATCGTCGACAAAACAGGAAAAAATATACAATGGAAAAAAGACAGTCTCTTCAATAAATGGTGCTGGGGAAACGGGACAGCAATATGTAGAAGAATGAAATTCGACCATTCTCTTACACCGTACACAAAGATAAACTCGAAATGGATAAAAGACCTCAATGTGAGATAGGAATCCATCAGAATCCTAGAGGAGAACATAGGCAGTAACCTCTTCGATATCAGCCACAGCAACTTCTTTCAAGATACATCTCAAAAGGCCAAGGAAACAAAAGTGAAAATGAACTTTTGGGACTTCATCAAGATCAACAGCTTCTGCACAGCAAGGGAAACAGTCAACAAAACAAAAAGGCAACCCACGGAATGGGAGAAGATATTTGCAAATGACAGTACAGACAAAAGGTTGATATCCAGGATCTATAAAGAACTCCTCAAACTCAACACACACAAAACAGATAACCATATCAAAAAAAATGGGCAGAAGATGTGAACAGACATTTCTGCAATGAAGACATACAAATGGCTATCAGACACATGAAAAAATGTTCATCATCACTAGCCATCATGGAGATTCAAATTAAAACCACATTGAGATTCCACCTCACACCTGTTAGAATGCCCAAATTAGCAAGACAGGAAACAACATGTGTTGGAGAGGATGTGGGGAAAGGGGATCCCTCTTACACTGTTGGTGGGAATGCAAGTTGGTGCAGCCGCTTTGGAGAACAGTTTGGAGATTCCTCAAGAAATTAAAAATAGAGCTTCCCTATGACCCTGCATTTGCACTGCTGGGTATTTAACCCAAAGATACAGATGTAGTGAAAAGAAGAGCCATCTGTACCCCAATGTTTATTGCAGTAATGGCCACGGTCGCCAAACTGTGGAAAGAACCAAGATGCCCTTCAATGGATGAATGGATAAGGAAGATGTGGTTCATATTCACTATGGAGTATTATGCCTCCATCAGAAAGGATGAATACCCAACTTTTGTAGCAACGTGGACGGGACTGGAAGAGATGATGCTGAGCGAAATAAGTCAAGCAGAGAGAGTCAAGTATCATATAGTCTCACTTATTTGTGGAGCATAACAAAGAATATAGTGGACACGGGGAGATGGAGAGGAGAAGGGAGTTGAGGGAAATTGGAGGGGGAGATGAACCATGAGAGACTATGGACTCTGAAAAACAACCAGAGGGTTTTGAAGGGGCGTGGGTTGGAAGGTTATGGAACCACGTGGTGGGTAATAGGGAGGGCACGTACAGCATGGAGCACTGGGTGTGGTACAAAAACAATGAATACTGTTATGCTTTAAATAAATAAAAAATGCAAAAAATTGAAATTATAGTTTAGTTAGAAAGATAAAAATTATACCCTTGAAACAAGGAAGAAATGTTAAGATAGAATATAAGCAAACAGAGTATTGCTTCAGACTGAATAGTGTTGCTACAAGAATTCAGAGCATTGTTACAGCTTTGACCAATCACCAAAGTTCTTGGTTTGTGAAGATGGAATTGATTTCAGAGGGAAGGATGGATCTGGGCTTAATGGAGTGGGCAGTAAAGCAGTCCTCAACCTGGTGAAAATGTGGAGCAAAGAAATGAGGAGAGTGGGAAGAAAGTACAAAGCCATGCTTCATTATGGAAGAAGTATGCTGGAGCTCAGTGGGAAGGTATGCTGGGTAAATTGGGTGAAACTGACTGATCAGCATCTCTAAGATCAGTGTTAGACTATCGGGCTTCATCTATGGATTACAAATGCCAGCATACTTTTTGAAGCAGGTAAAAAGATGATTCCTTTCAGTTTCTAAGGGCAGGACATTCAATAGTGGACAAGGTAGAAGGTGGTAACAGCAATGACAGAGAGCTAATCATCAAAAGAGGAAAACAGACAGGTAATGGACAATTGCCAAAATATTACACATGGATGTGGACACGGTGTCTAGGAGACTGTGGGAAAGCAGCTCCTATGGAGGAAAAAACCCAAGAGAAACAATGAGTAGTAAGAATAGGAGGTTAGAAAGGGCACTTTTCAGTAGACTCCTATGTTTTTCTCCTTCAACCAGAAGTTTATCCGAATGGCTTTCAAGTACTTTTATTATGTTGCTTCACCTTCTACAAGCAATTGTATTTATTCATTTCCTAATAGATGCTCTCCTCCAAAATCTGGCCCATCTGCAATTTCTACAAGTAAACTATTGTGTTCCCTGTCTCTCTCTCTCTCTCTAAAAAAAAAAAAAAAAAAAAAAAAAAAAAAAAAAAAAAAACAAAAAAAACTTATCCTGAGAAAGCAATTAGAATTTTTAAAGATGACTTTTATATGTTATTTTATTTTTTAAAGGTTTTATTTATTTATTTGACAGACAGAGAGAGAGAGAGATCACAAGGAGACAGAGAGGCAGGCAGAGAGAGAGGGGGAAGCAGGCTCCCTGCTGAGCAGAGAGCCCAATACGGGGCTCGATCCCAGGACCCTGGGATCATGACCTGAGCCGAAGGCAGAGGCTTTAACCCACTGAGCCACACCGGCACCCCATAAGTTATTTTAAATCACATTTCTTTTCAGCTGGGAAAAAATACTTTATATTTTCTACAATGTGGGAATTAAGTATTTTATTGATAAAGTGGAACATAATGCAACCATTTAAAATCAAGGTTACAAGTTATGTGTGACAATGAGGAAAAATGTTCATGATTCATGTTTAGAGAAAACAAGCACTAAAAAAAAAACCTAAATAAACAGTGTGATTGGGAATTAAATATAGGGTTATGAGAGAGCTAGACATCATCTATCATATTGATGATTTAAGCCTGGATGTTTCAGAGGGCACAAAGGATCACATTGGCAGAGTTGGTATTTACTATAACAGAAAATGTGTTAGTTTTGGAGATACTAAATTTGTGGTACAGTGATGTCTTCTGATACATGTGAAATCTTAGAATTAGAGGTGTACACTTAGGCTCTTTCTCATAAAGATGTAAAGTCACTTGAATGTATTAAACCTCCTAGCAGGAGACCCTAAAGAGAAAAGAAATTCCGAATGATACATTTTTAGAGATTATCTACAAGAAAAGGGTAGTGCAAAAACAGATAACAAGAACAGTACTGGAAGTACTGGCTAAAGAGTCATTTAGGAATGATCTAAATTCATGTGTTTGGGAAGACATGAAGATTCACCTTATCTCTAATCATTAATTTAAAATGTTCCAATTTGGGCGTCTGGGTGTCTCAGTGGGTTAAGCCTCTGCCTTCTGCTCAGGTCATGATCTCAGGGTCCTGGAATCGAGGTCTGCATCTGGCTCTCTGCTCAGCAGGGAGCCTTCTCTCTCTGCTTCCCCTTCTCTCTCTGCTTCCCCTTCTCTCTCTGCCTGCCTCTCTGCCTACTTGTGTTTCTGTCTCTGTCAAATAAATAAATAAAAATTTTTTAAAAAATAAATAAAAAATAAAATGTTCCAGCTTGTGGAAGTTGAATCAAGGACAGTAGGAGAGGTGTTAGACAAAGCATTTGAAAGTATGTTCCCAAACCGAACAGTATAATATGAGTCAAGAAACTACTTCCTCAAGAATTCATTGAACCTATCTAACAATTTAGGATGCTGGACTAGTTGATTTCTAGTGCTCATATGGGCATCAAAATTCTACATGAGTGCTGTGAAGTGTGCAAACCTGGTGATTCACAGACCTGTACCCCTGAGGATAAAAATACATTATGTGTTTATTAAAAAAAAAAAAAAGGAAAGATGAATACCCAACTTTTGTAGCAACATGAATGGGACTGGAAGTGACTTTGTTGAGTGAAATAAGTCAAGCAGAGCCATCTGTACCCCAATGTTTATAGCAACAATGGCCATGGACGCCAAACTGTGGAAAGAACCAAGATGCCCTTCAACGGATGAATGGATAAGGAAGATGTTGCACATATACACGATGAAGTATTATGCCTCCATCAGAAAGGATGAATACCCAACTTTTGTAGCAACATGGACAGGACTGGAAGATATTATGCTGAGTGAAATAAGTCAAGCAGAGAGAGTCAAGTATCATATGGTTTCACTTATTTGTGGAGCATAACAAATGACATGGAGGACATTGGGAGATGGAGAGGAGAAGGAAGTTGAGGGAAATTGGAAGGGGAGGCGAACCATGAGAGACTATGGACTCTGAAAAACAACCTGAGAGTTTTGAAGGGGCGGGGGTGGGAGGTTGGGGGAACCAGGTGGTGGGTAATAGGGAGGGCATGTACTGCATGGAGCACTGGGTGTTGTGCAAAAACAATGAATATTGTTATGTTGAAAAAATAAATAAATTAATTTAAAAAATTCTACATGAGAATAAGAAAACTTTCTTTATCCTTTTATATTCTACTCTTAAATACAAGCTAACCTCAGGGAAGAACATCAGAGCTTCACCCAACAGCACTTTTTTTTTTTTTAATTTTTTTTTTCTTTTTTTACAGAGAGAGAGAGAGAGAGAGAGAGAGAGATTACAAGTAGGCAGAGCAGCAGCCAGAGAGGGGAGGAAGCAGGCTCCCTGCCAAGCAGAGAGCCCGATACGGGGCTCGATCCCAGGACCCTGAGATCATGACCTGTGCTGAAGGCAGAGGCTTAACCCACTGAGCCACCCAGGCGCCCCCAACAGCACTTTTTTTTCTAAAATTTTCAACTAAAAAAATTTAAATTTTTGTGAGATTACTTTAAGTTTCTTCACTAGAACCTACTCTGTAGGATAAAGTGCTTCTACTGTAAAATGGCTTTCATTGCCCTACACCAGAAACCTTGCCTTGGAAACTAAGCATGTGGCTCTTTTAGAATGATTAAAATACCAAGATGTTTGCATTGCTATGCATCATGCAAAGGCACAAATATCTTCTCATCAATTGTTGACTCTCTTGGGACCTAAATGTGCTAAACCTCTCCTGAAAAGGAAGGAATAATAAAACTATTCACTGCTTTTCTTTCCACCATGTTACATTTTTGTCCAACAGGACAAAACATTTCCACTAGTCCTGCTCCTTTCTCCATTTGAAATCCTCAAGATGATGCACTGTAACTGTGCAAAAACTCTCTCACATAATTAGCCATAATGCAGGTGATTTCTACTACCACAACACTCCTCTGGGTCTCTTGGTCACTGCAATCCAGTGATGTCAAATCGCTAATTAGCTTCTGACTATTTTAAAGGGTTTTCTTAGATCTATGTCTGAGGATACTTCAAGGTATAAATGATGGAGATTTAAATCTGGAAAGACATGCGTTCCCCTACATTTGCACCCCACCCAGTGGATCCTGAAGAATGTTGTTTCTTCCAGTTGGTACAATATTAGTCTAGGGACAAGAAGAGTCCTGTTGTTCTGTAGCCTCCTAATTCGGCCACAACAGAGAACAGGAGACAGATGATTAGCCCTCACCCTTTCAACTAATCTTTGAATATTTTATGTCTCGTTTGCCTATTAGCTATTCAAATATCTAAGTCTGAGAAGCAACTGAATGCCACGTTTATTTGCTAATACCAGGATGGGTTTAGCCTTTTAACTGAATATAATTTTATTTCAGTACAACCTTTTATATTTGTGTCATTGAATTAACTTTTGGGGGTGTGTCATGCTTTCAAAACCCAGAGAATTAGATAATATTAGAATTAGGCAGGAGACTTATTCCCTCTTTTTTAGGAAGAGACATGGAACATCTTGAAGGTATGTGATTTGCCTAAAATTGTGAATTTATTTATTGAGAGGCAGAATTTGAATAGATATTTTGTATAACTCAGGCTATTACTTCTCTTATAGTCCACGATGTCTTTGAATATCATCTGTTGATTTGGACTTCAGGCTATTCTAAACCTTATAATTAGAATGCTCTTTGTTAATTCATGTCTAGAAAATACAAGTAACATGAAAATCCAAGTATCTTGTTTGATATATATCCTTCTTGTGAAAAAAAAAGAGGATAGCCCATATATGATTATTTTTTACAATCTTATTAATACTATGGTAAATTCCTTATATTGCTATTACACAAAATGTTTGATTCAATTATTTGATGATCATATAGAACACATTATGAGAAGCAAGGAACAAAGATCTTTTCTTTTTCCGGGCCCCCCAAGAAATTCTACTTTGAATGAAGTGGAATTGAGATGAAGGGAAGAAAAAGCCTAAATATTCCCTAAACATGGTTTAGATAAAATGATTCAATATTATGATACCTCTCTTTAAGGGCCCCAAATCACACAACGATTATTATCCTAAGTGATACTTCCTAAAAATATATTCTTGCTGATCTTTAAACAAAAACTTATATGAAATTGTTGCAGATTGTTGCTGAAACTTCCCCTTATGAACAATGCTTAAATCTCTGAAGAATTTCATCCAAACTTTTGGACTTGTTGGAGGAAGTTAAGTTGAAAAAACATTTTCCTAACATATGAGGGTAAATATTCTATACTTGAAGGATTAGGAAATAATCCTCTTCATGTAATCCTGAGTTGCCAATGATTGATACTGATTTCTAGAGGTCTCTGAAAGTTATTTGTAATCATCTAGCTTACTGCTATCAAAAACAGAAGCAAGACAGCTATAGTTAGGCAGAATTCTTTATAAAACTGTGAAACAGGAAATATTTTTTTAGCATGTCTTCCTTTTTGTCTGCTCTCTAGATTCCTGTGGGCTCCAAGTACTACCCCAGCTACTCCAGACCTAAATTCAAACACTGCATTCAGCCTTCTCTCACCTCTATGAAGACAGTCCATCCTGGCTAAGGACACCCTCAGTCTATTTCCTTCTTATTTAAAAGTAAACTTTAAGATTCATCTCTACAGAGCCAGGTCTATTTTCTTAGATGTGGCAGTAACAACTGAATTCTTGCTAATAACTTGTTAATAACTATAAATTATAGGTTATATCCGCGTGATCCATTTCACCTTAGGTAAGTGAAAGTGCTTTGTTAGTAGCCTTACAAAGACCACACACTAGCATTTGTCTCTAGTGAGTGTTACATTTCTGATCAGGATTTGGAGAGGGTAAGGCAGTGGCAATGCAGGAAAACTTGTGAAAGATGGATCTTGATCTGAGAGTGTTTGCTGGCCTCTTGTAACCAATACTTTTACTTACTTCACTTAATCCACCAGTCATAATATCCAAGATAGAAGTAGTAGGAAAGATTTATTTGACAGAATTTCAAAAAGGAGGGACCTGAGGGCCACATAGTATAATCCTGTATGCATGCATTAATTTACTTTTAAAAACTATAAGAAATTAAAGATTGGTATTTAAAGAACACATCTACTACTTAGAAACTCCTTCTTGGATGAATCAGGTCATACTATCTTTGAGCATGTAAAATTATCAGAAAACACTGATTGAAACAACACATTATTTTATTATCTTTAAAGACTTTATTCATTTGACAGAGACAGCAAGAGAGCACAAGCATGGGGAACAGCAGAGGGAGAGGGAGAAGCAGGGAGCCTGACTTGGGACTTGATCCCAGAACCCTGGGATAGATGTTTAACTGACTGAGCCACCTGGGAAACCCTATTTTTTTAAATTTTACTTATTTATTGAGAGAGCATGTAGGAGTGTGGAGAGCAGGAGAAGGAGGGAGGGAGGGAGGGAGAGAGAGAGAGAGAGAGAAAGAATCCTCAAGCAGATTCTGCCCAGCATGTGGAGCCGTATGTGGGCTTGAGCCCATAACCCTGAGATCATGGCCTGAGCCAAAACCAAGAGTCAGATGCTTAACTGACTGGGTCACCCAGGTGTCCTTAACATAGTTGTTGTTGTTGTTTTAATAATTTTAAGAGCTTTATGTTTTCGCTTTTTACAGCAGTTTTACTTGGTATAAAAAGACAGCCTATTTTATTTATGCTAGAGGGATGAGTATTTCTAAGTGATCTCTCGGGAGGCAAGTTGCAAACCTAACTCTTCTATCACCAGTGCACAGCACAGTGCCCTGAGAGGGTGCACATGTACTTACTTACAGACCCAATCACCTTAAAAAGGAAGCATTTATAGAAAAACTAAAGAATTTCTATTTAGAGTACACTTATTTACAGTTTCTCTTGCTCCTCATGCTGGTTTCCTATGTCAAAAAACCCAGCTCTTGACTGAATCAATGCGCCTACTATTTTCCTCCATGGAAAACAGGGTCTTTTCTTTTTCTGGGCCCCCCCAAGAAGCCACTGGCATCAAAGCATAGAACTTTGCAGAAGATTTATTGGGAGGATGATTCCTGTGGTGATTTTCTCACATAAATGAATTATGTGTTTTATTTCAAAGTACCAAAAAGTCTTCTGCCACCCCTTTCTGCTGTAACTCTAGAAGGTCTCCCTGAGAGAGTCATTCACCATGCTTAATTTAAGGCTTTGCTATTTCCAATAGGACACATAGGAGCCCCTCTTTGTTGGTCTTATTGGGTATCATTTCCTTGTCTGCGTCTAGGCATTCATTAAAGGATTTGTGTCAAGGAGTCTGAGTCAGGTTGTTTCCCAGGGAGCATAGGCCATGCTGTGTACCTGGAGTTAACTCAAAAACTGGCTACCAAGAAATGATGAGGAAGGGAGAAACACCAAGAAGAATGTGGTGGCTTCTCAAAGACAAACTTACTCCACTGCGTAATTTTACCTCCAGCCTCTTCTGACTTCAGACTTTGCCGGTAGTCTCTTCTGAAAATCCATGAGCCATAGTTTTGATATAATTGGTGATAATATGTGAATTCTTTGGGGGAATTTCCAAGACAACTGGAGATTTGAAATATAGGGGTGAGCCCCTGAATTTGGTTCCTGAGAGTTAAAATTATTCATCACATGCCCTATCTTTATGTGTAAATCCTCCAGTGAAACTCAAGGAAACACTAGGCAATTGCAATTAGATTTAAGAAGACATTAATATAAAAAACTTCAAATAATTAGAAATCAGTAAAATAAAAGACACTCCCTTCGAAAGAAGTGATTCAGATGTAGAGAGAGACATTTCTTTACATTTCACATTTTCTTTTTCTTATTCACTATACAATGTTTCCAAGTTCTAGATAGCTTATGAAAGTATAATTAACATAAAAGGAAGAAAGTGTTGATAAAATAGAGTATATAATAACTGAACAACAAAAAAAGAAACTGTTTTTTCATGGTCTGGATTTCTTACTATGAATACTACTGTACAATATAACTATAATTTTTAAAAGCCTCAACAAATTAAATAAAATGTCAGGCATAATTTGATAATACATCTATAGCTATTAGCAACAATAGCTGAGGTTAATGAAACTTAACATCAGGGAAAAACTGAAAAGAACAAATGTACTCGATTCTTTCATAAAACAGAACTCCAGGAAGAGATGAGTCACAACTCTAGGAAGAGTTCCAATAAGCTCTAGATCTTTGGGTTTTGCTAGGTTTTGTGTTTTAGTTCATTTAATTTATAACTGAGCAGAGAAGGGAATAAGACCTAATCACTCAAGGAAATGATTTTGGCTATGAGTTCTCACACCATGTAATGGCTTCTCATTATCTCTTGAATTTTTTATTAATAAATTAAATACGCACAGAAGTACACCTGGCAGATTTTGCACATATTTTAAGTTTTCACAAAGCAAACACTTGTACCTATCAACCACATCAAGCAACAGAACATTACCAGCACTTCAGAAGCCCTTCCTGTCCCTATTCCCCTTCCAGGATAACCACTCCAGGAGCTTTTTAAATATCATATATCAGTATGACCTATTTTTGAACTTTATTTAGATAGGTTCATATAGTACACACACTTCTGTGTCTCACTTTTGGGATCAACATTGTTGATCCTATTTTCCTCTGTGTTAGCTATTCAAAAAATTGTTAGACTTTATTGTAAAAAATGATTCATATTTTGTCTCTGTAATTTCTTAGATTGGATTTCTATCATGTCAAGAAAATATTTAATATTTTCAATTTCATTTGTAAAGCAAGTAGCTTACATTCCTCAAATTCATATAACTGGATATACCAATGTCCAATATCTCAAAACTATCTCTTCCATCCCTCTTTATTACTGTTATTATGCTGCCTATATAATTTTTAATGATGCATGAAAATTCAGATACATAAATATAAGCAGAAAATGTAATCTCTAAGGAAGGATGTGAAACTGGGAAATGAAACCCATGCTTACTGATTGATCTCTGTTTCTCTCCTATTCAGGTAACAAGATAAGTTCCTCCCAAAGTCAATGAATGAGACAAATCATTCCCGGGTGACCGAGTTTGTGTTGCTGGGGCTCTCTAATTCGCGGGAGCTCCAGCCTTTCTTGTTTCTCATATTTTCACTACTTTACCTAGCAATACTTCTGGGAAACTTTCTTATCATCCTCACTGTAACCTCAGATTCCCGCCTTCATACCCCCATGTACTTTCTGCTTGCGAACCTCTCTTTTATAGATATATGTGTTGCCTCTTTTGCTACTCCCAAAATGATTGCAGACTTTCTGGTTGAGCACAAGACTATTTCCTTTGATGCCTGCCTGGCCCAGATTTTCTTTGTTCACCTTTTCACTGGCAGTGAAATGGTGCTCCTTGTATCCATGGCTTATGACCGTTATGTTGCTATATGCAAACCTCTCCACTACATGACAATAATGAGTCGCCGTGTGTGTATTATACTTGTTCTCATCTCCTGGCTTGTGGGGTTCATCCATACTACTAGCCAGTTGGCATTTACTGTTAACTTGCCTTTTTGTGGCCCAAATCAGGTAGACAGTTTTTTCTGTGACCTCCCTCTAGTGACAAAGCTAGCCTGCATAGACACTTATATTGTCAGCCTACTTATAGTTGCAGACAGTGGATTTCTTTCTATGAGCTCCTTTCTCCTCTTAGTTGTCTCCTACACTGTGATACTTATCACCGTCAGGAACCGCTCCTCTGCCAGCATGGCAAAGGCCCGCTCCACACTGACTGCTCATATCACCGTGGTCACACTGTTCTTTGGACCATGCATCTTCATCTACGTGTGGCCCTTCAGCAGTTATTCTGTTGACAAAGTCCTTGCTGTGTTTTACACCATCTTTACTCCCATCTTAAACCCAGTTATTTATACTCTAAGGAACAAAGAAGTGAAGGCAGCTATGTCAAAACTGAAGAGTCGGTACCTCAAGCCTGGTCAGGTTTCTACAGTCATAAGAAATGTTATTTTCTGGGAAACAAAGTAAACTTATACAATGTAACTACTGTAGCCTTGACTCTAGACAATTATAAATGGAATCACTATGATGTTCAAGTAGATCATTTTGACCAGAAGAAAGGGTAGATCAACTTGATTGAAAGAGTGATTATAATAATAAAACCCAAAGATTGGACCTTACTGATATTTAGAATCTCTAGCCTTATTTGTGTGTCCTATATCTATTTTGTACTTTTTTATTTAAAATTTTTTAATATACAGCCCCTGAATACATTGAGAAATGGCATTTACTCATATATAATAAATAAACTGTACCTCTTCCTCTCAAAACTCAGATGCCAGTTATGGAGTAATAGGTATATTTATCTATACAATAGAGAAAATAGATCTGTTTACATATACATGACATACCTAGATAAGACTGCATTTCACACAGTACTAGGTAAATAAACACATGAAGCCAATTCTATTATTGGTGTTAATGTTACAGTAACATGTAAAATAGCAAGGCTATCCAGCAAAGGCATTTATAGTCAACACTTTCACAAATCCTTCTTCAATGTTGCTTCTTAATACATATTATTCATGGAAACAACTAGCTGAATAAATTTATTCACCAGTGTGTGCTGCATTTAGTTGGGGGTAATTTCTGTTTATTTTTATAAACATATTTTATTTATTTGAGAGAGAGAGAGAGAGTCCAGCATGAGCAGCAAGAAAGGCAGAGGTAGAGAGAAGGAGAGAAGCAGAATCTCTGCTGAGCAGGGAACCCAAATTCAGGGCTAGTTCCCAGGCCTCAAGGATCATGACCTGACCCAAAGGCAAATGCTTAACCTAATGAGCTACCCAGGCACCCCTTAACTTATGTTTAATACTGATAAAATAACCTGGATAACTTCATCGATGAGTTCTTTACCACTTGTCATTTTGATTATGGGAGTCTGAAAACTCATATAAAACACATTCTCTCTCTATAGGTATTCATAATTCCTGTCTTTTCAGATAAGGCAGTTTTTTACATATTAATAGTTGGTAGAAATAATCATTTTCCTATGTGGACTTAGCTATAATTTTATTTTTATATTGCATAATGCAGGTCCAGAAAATGACAGAACCCTATTTCAAGAACTTTGGGGGTAGTGATGAAATGCCTCCTCCATGATCACTCATGAAAATAAGAATTTCTAGCAATCCTCATTATAGCTTATTTTAGACTTTCACTCTATTTTTATATTCACATTTTTCCTATATTTTTCTAGTGTATTCTATTTTAACAATCTGTTATAATGTTACCTGTTTTCTAGACTCCAATCTTTAGAATCTCCTAAAGGAATTCTACAACTATTATTACTGAAAGAAAAATTAAGTTCTCATTTTTGAACCAGAGGGTACTAATTTATTATTGACCTAAAGGCAAAAGCAATTCTAAGAGGGACATTTATAGTGATACAGGGCTACATACAGAAAATAAAAAATATCTCTGTGCTATTCCTTATGTTCCACATAGGAGTGAAATTTATGATAATTTTCTTCCTCTGCTTGACTTATTTCACTTAATATAATCCCCTTGGGGTTGGGGAGATTGAGTAACTGGATAATGGGTATTAAGGGGGGCACATGTTGTGATGAGCACTGGGTGTTATATGCAACTAATGAATCACTGAACACTACATCAAAAACCAATGATGTACTACATGTTGGCTAACTGAACATAGTAATAATAAGAAAAAAAAGGTAGAAAACCATCAAATAAACAATCTAGCCTTATACCTAAAAGAAGAACACTAAAGGCCAAAGTTAACAGAATAAAGGAAATAATAAAGATTAGAGTAGAAATAAATGAAATACAGAGTAAAAACAAAAATAGAAAGGTTTAATGAAATCAAGAGCTAGTTCTTTGAAAAGATAATTAAAATTGGTAGATGTATAGCCAGACAAATCAAGAAAAAAGAAAGAACACAAATAAATGAAATCAGAAATGAAAGAACATTATCAGATGATACTACACAGTAGTATAAGAGGATACTATGAAATACACAGTAGTATAAGAGGATACTATGAAAAATTATATGCTAACTAATTGGATGGACTAGAATAAATGGATACATCCCCAACAAACATATACTGAACATCCTAAAAACATTTTCCAATGATGAAACAGGAAGAAATTAAAAACCTGAACAAAACAACTAGTAGTAACAAAATCAAATCAATAACCCCAAAATTCCCAACAAATAAAAGCCCAGGACTTGATGGATTCACAGGGATATTCTAACAAATATTTATAGAACAGTTAATAGTGAGGTGCCTGACTGGCTGAGCTGGTTAAGGGCCAACTCAGGTCATGATCTCAGGGTTATGAGATAGAGACCACACTGGGCTCCATGATGCACATTGAATCTGCTTAAGATTCTCTCATCCTCTTCCTCTCCCCCTCTCTAAAAAAGATAATAAAAAAATAAGGAACAGTTAATATGTGATACATTGCATCAACAAGAGAAATGAGAAAAAACCATTCTATCACTTCAAAAGGTGGAGAAAAGGCATTTGACGAAGTACAACATCCATTCATGATAAAAACCCTCAAAGTAGGTTTAGAGGAAGCATACTTCAACATAATAAAGGCCATATACAAAAAGATCCATACCAAACATCATACTGAATGGTAAAAACCTGAGAGCTCTCCTTCTGAGATCAGGGATAAGACTAGGATGTTTGCTTTCAACCCTTTTATTCTTCATAGAACTGGAAACCCCAGCCATAGCAATCAGACAAGAAAAAAAAAATAGGCAACCATACTGGTAAAGAAGTTGTTCAACTGTCACTATTTGAATATGACATGATCTACATACAGAAAACCCTAAAGACTCTACCAAAAGAAACAAAAAAAAAGAAAGAAAGAAAAAAGAAAAAAAAAGAGACAAACAAAAACCATATTCATAAATATAGAGAATAATTGAATGGTTACCAGAGGAGAGGTGGGTAGGGGCAATGGGTGAAACAGTAAAGAGGATTAAGAGTGCACTTAACCATGACAAACACTCAGTAATGAATAGAATGTTGAATCACTATATTGTACACCTGAAGCTAATATAACACTATATGTTAATTATACTGTAGTTAAAATATAAGAAGAGAAAAATAGTTAACATCTCTTCTCAAATTATTCAAAAAAAAAAAAAAAGAAGAAGAAGAAGAAGCAGCTCCCAAATTCATTCTACAAGGCCAAACTAGACAGACTCCATAATAAAAAGCAAACTACAGGCCAAAATCCCTCATTAACACAGATGCAAAAATCCTTAACAAAATATTAGCAAACAAAATCCAAAAATACATAAAAAAATAATTCACCATGATTAGGTCGGATTTATTCTGGGGATGCAAGGATGGTCTAGTATTTGTAAATCAATCAACATAACACACCATATCAAAAAAAGGAAGATAAGAATCATACAATCATCTTAATAGAAGCAGAAAAATGACAGTATATCATCCATTCATGACAAAAATCCTTAAAGGGCACCTGGGTGATTCAGTTGGTTGGGTGGCTGATTCTTGGTTTTGGCTCAAGTCATGAAACAAAAAATAAGCATAATGATGGCAGTGTCACAACCTAAAAACATTAGGGATACTCTTTTCAGTATGCTATGTACACCCAATCCATTTTCCTTTGTTTTCTTTTTCCAAAAACAGCTTTACTGAGGTATGACTGGCATACAAGAGATGGTGGGGATTAAGAAGTGCACTTGTGTGAGAAGCACTGCATATTGTACAGAAGTGCTGAATCTCTATATTGTATACCTGAAACTAATACCACACTGTAAGTTAATTGGAATGTAAATAAAAACTTAAAAAGTTATCCATATTTAAAGTGTACCTCTTGATGTCAAAACAAATCTAAATCCTTGAAGTCATCATCCCTTTAACCCAAGAATGTCACCTGGATGAAGTGAATACTTGCTTTAATTCCTTCCTCAAGCAGCAATAAGCATGTGATATTCTGCAAAATGGCCACTATCAGAAATGCTCCCATTATAACATTTTATTTATACCAACATATCACAATTTAAAAAAAACCCTCGTATACAAATGCTAAAAAATAAATGGTGACAAATTTATCAAATCATTAAAATATTGTTTTCAAAGAGTTACATATGAAAATGTGAACATTATTCTTCATGTAGCAATAGATGGAAAATGAACCAAAAGCTTCAAAAACATTACTAACAGTTCAGACACAATAAAGCCTTTCCTTACCTGTCTCTTGTTTTCCTTTAAGAACATTATTAGGATAGACAAACCATAAATGACTCTTAATCTCACAAAACAAACTGGGGGTTGCTGGGGGGAGGTGGGATTGGAAGAGGGGGAGGGGGCTATGGACATTGGGGAGGGGAGGCGAACCATAAGAGACTATGGACTCTGAAAAACAACCTGAGGGTTTTGAAGGGTCAGGGGTGGGAGGTTGGGGGAACAGGTGGTGGGTAATAGGGAGGGCACGTTTTGCATGGAGCACTGGGTGTTGTGCAAAAACAATGAATACTGTTATGCTGAAAAAAAATAAATAAAATGGGAAAAAAAGAACATTATTAGGATATTTCACCATAATTATTATAATAATTCTATTAACTCTACCCTCCCTTTTATGCCATATTCCACAATTGGCCTATTTTTGTATCCTTTTTTCAACAATTTGTTTCTCATCCTATTCTCTGGTCCTGAACATTTCAAATGTCTGGAGAAGTAATATTTCACAATATATGCTACAAATATTAGTTTTTAAAAGATTATATCAAGATTTGACAAACTGAAAGAAATAATCAAATATGTTTCACTTGAAAATGTAGTATAAAATAATCTTGAAGAGACTATCTTGTTTCAACAAAACAAGAAACAGACGATTATGCAGTGACTCATATGGCTTTATAAACTGTGAAACACATATGAATACGCTAAAAGTGTTTGTGGAGCTTTTACTTCAGAGTAATTATTTGGGGGCACCTGGGTGGCTCAGTGGGTTAAAGCCTCTGCCTTCAGCTCAGATCATGATCCTAGGGTCCCAGGATCAAGCCCCACATTGGGCTCTCTGCTCAGCAGGGAGCCTGCTTCCTCCTCTCTCTCTGCCTACTTGTGATATCTGTCTGCCAAATAAATAAAAAAAATCTTAAAAAAAAAAGGGAAACCTGGGTGGCTTAGTGGGTTAAGCAGCTGCCTTCAGCTCAGGTCATGATCCGAGGATCCTGGGATTGAGTCCCGCATTGGGCTCCTTGCTCAGCGGGGAGCCTGCTTCCCCCTCTGCCTGCTCTGCCTGCTGCTCCCTCTGCTTGTGCTCTCTCTCTCTCTCTCTCTGACAAATAAATAAATAAAAATAATAATAATAAAAGTTACCTTAAAAAATCTTTTAAAAAACAGTAGTTATTTGGAACTTGCATATGATTTCAGTCTTAACAAATTCCTATTCAAATGTCCAAATAAATTCAAAAGTTCTAAACATAACCTGCACTGAAAAAATAATATAAACACCCAGAGGAGTAATTTTTGTGACCATGGATTAGAGAATTGTTTTTTATACTTGACACCAAAAGCAATAGCACCATTACGTATTTAATCCAAAGGATACAAAGAACTCAAACTCAACAACCGAAAAACAGGCAATCATGTCAAAAAATGGGCAGAAGACATGAACAGACACTTCTCCAAAGAAGACATTCAAATGGCTAACAGACACATGAAAAAAATGTTCATCATCACTAGCCATGAGGGAAGTTCAAATTAAAACCACACTGAGATATGACCTTATACCAGTTAGAGTGGCAAAAATCAACAGGACAGGAAACAAGTGTTGGAGAGGATGTGGAGAGGACCTTTCCCACTGTTGGTGGGAATGTAAATTGGTGCAGCCACTTTGGAAAACAGTGCGGAGATTCCTCAAAAAATTAAAAATAGAGCTACCCTATGGCCCCACAATTGCACTACTGGGTATTTACCCCAAAGATACAGATGTAATGAAATGAAGGGCCACATGTAACCCAATGTTCATAGTAGCAATGTCCACAATGGCCAAACTATGGAAAGAGCTGAGATACCCTTCAAAAGACAAATGGATAAAGAAGATGCGGTCCAGGGGCACCTGGGTGGCTCAGTGGGTTAAAGCCTTTGCTTTCGGCTCAGGTCATGATCCCAGGGTCCTGGGATCGAGCCCCATGTTGGGCTCTCTGCTCAGCAGGGAGCCTGCTTCCCTTCTTCTCTCTCTGGCTGCCTCTCTGCCTACCTGTGATCTCTGTCTGTCAAATAAATAAATAAAATCTTAAAAAAAAAGAAGATGTGGTCCATATATACAATGAAATCTTACACAGCCATCAGAAAGGATGAATACCCAACTTTTGTATCAACATGGGCGGGACTGGAGGAGATTATGCTGCATGAAATAAGTCAAGCAGAGAAAGTCAATTATCATATGGTTTCATTTACTTGAGGAGTATACGAATAACATGGAGGACATTAGGAGAAAGAGAGGAAAAGTGAATTGGGGGAAATCGGAGGGGGAGATGAAAGATGAGAGACTGGGGATTCTGAGAAACAAACTGAGAGTTATGGAGGGGAGGGAGGTGGAGGTATGGGTCAGCCTGGTGGTGGGTATTATGGAGGGTATATATTGCATAGAGCACTGCGTGTGGTGCATAAACAATGAATCTTGAACACTGAAAAAAATAAAAGATGTTAAAAAATAAAGAGAATGCAGAGGCTTAAAAAAAAGAACAAAACAAAAAAAATGAAGGATACAAAAATAATGATTCAAAGGGGCACATGCACCTCAATTTTTAGAGCAGCAATTTTCTCAATTGCCAAAATATGGAAAGAGCCCAGATGTCCACTGATGGATGAATGGATAAAGATGATGTGGCATATATATAGAATGGAATATTATTACTTAGCCATCAAAAAGAATGAAATCTTGCCATTTGCAACAACATGGGTGGAACTAGAGGGTATTATGTGAAGCAAAATAAGTCATCCAGAGAAAGACATCTACTATATGATTTCACTCATTTGAAATTTGTGGAATTTAAGAAACAAAACACATTAACATAGGGGAAGGGAAGGAAAAATAAAATAAGAACAGAGAGTCAAACCAAAGAGACTTTTAACTATGGGGAACAAACTGAAAGGTTTTGGAGGGGATGTAGTTGGGGGATGGGATAATTGGCTAATGAGCATTAAGGAGGGTATAAGGATGGGAAACTGAGCACTGGGTGTTATATGCAACTGATCAATCACTAAACTCTACCCTGAAACTAATAATACATATTGGTTAACTAACTTGAATTCAAATAAAAATAAATTTAAAAACATATTTAAAAACTACAAAAAAGTCAAAACTTCAAAGGATATATTCAAGAAAGTAAAAAGCCTACAGATTAGGAGAAAATAATTGCAGCTTACATATCTGGTAAGGGAATTATGTCTAAAATATGTTATTTATACTTTCTACAATTCAACAATAAAAAGACAAATAACCCAATTTAAGTGCTCAAAGGATTTGAATATATATTTCCTGAAAGAAGACAAACAAATGGCCAAAATAAGCACATGAAACAATGGTCAGTAACATTAAGGGAAATGCTAATAAAAATGAAAAGATAGAGACAAGGAGTCAAGATGGCGGAGAAGTAGCAGGCTGAGACTACATCAGGTAGCAGGAGATCAGCTCGATAGCTTATCTAAACATTGCAAACACCTACAAATCCAACGGGAGAGCGAAGAGAAGAAGAACAGCAACTCTAGAAACAGAAAATCAACCACTTTCTGAAAGGTAGGACTGGTGGAGAAGTGACTCTAAAACGACGGGAAGATAGACCACGGGGGGAGGGGCCGGCTCCCGGCAAGTGGCGGAGGAATGGAGCACAAAATTAGGACTTTTAAAAGTCTGTTCCACTGAGGGACATTGCTCCAGAGGCTAAACCAGGGTGAAGCCCACGCGGGGTCAGCGTGGCCCCAGGTCCCGCAGGGTCACAGAAGGAACGGGGGTGTTGGAGTGTCGGAGAGCTCGCAGGTATTAGAATGGAGAAGCCGGCTACAGAGACAGAGCCGAGGACTGAACTCTCAGCTCGGGGTTACCTTGAACTGGTCGCGGGCTGGGTGAACTCGGAGTGCGGCTAGAGGCTGGGGATACGGGAGTGATTGGGTGCTGTCCTCTGAGGGTACACTGAGGAGTGGGACCCCCGGCTCTCGGCTCCACCGGGCTGGAGACTAGGAGGCCACCATTTTCATTCCCATCCTCCGGAACTCTACAGAAAGTGTTCAGGGAACAGAAGCTCCCAAAAGCGAACCCGAACCGATTACTTAGTCCGGCCCCCGGTAAGGGCGGTGCAATCCCGCCTCCGGCAAAGACACTTGAGAGTCACTACAACAGGCTCCTCCCCCAGAAGATCAAGAAAATATCCAGCCAGGACGAAGTTCATCTATCAAGGAAAGTAGGTTCAATTCCTAAGACAGCAGCGCAATTCCAGAGGAGGAGAAAGCAAAGCACGGAACTCATGGCTTTCTCCCCATGATTCTTTAGTCTTGCAGCTACTTCAATTTTTTTTTCTTTTTTCAATTTTTTTTCTTTTTTCTTTTTTCTTTTCTCTTCTTCTGCTAAATTTTTTAAAACTTTTACCCTTTTCTTTTTTAACGTTTTTTGACTAGTTTATCTAAATATATATATTTTTTCTTTCTTTTTTATATTTTTTCTTTATTTGTTTTATTATTTATTTTTTTTTCTTTTTTTTTTCTGAACCTCTTTTTATCCCCTTTCTCCCCCCCACAATTTGGGGTCTCTTCTCATGTGGTTACAGAGCATTTTCCTGGGGTCTTTGCCACCCTTTTAGTATTTTATTTGCTCCTTCATATCCTCTTATCTGGACAAAATGACAAGATGGAAAAAATCACCACAAACAAAAGAACAAGAGACAGTACCAAAGGCTAGGGACCTAATCAACACAGACATTGGTAATATGTCAGATCAAGAGTTCAGAATGACGATTCTGAACATTCTAGCTGGGCTCGAAAAAGGCATGGAAGATATTAGAGAAATCCTGTCTGGAGATATTAAAGCCCTTTCTGGAGAAATTAAAGAACTAAAATCTAACCAAGTTGAAATCAAAAAAGCTATTAATGAGGTGCAATAAAAAATGGAGGCTCTCCCTCTGCCTTCAGCTCAGGTCATGATCCCAGGGTCCTGGGATCGAGCCCCGCATTGGGCTCTCTGCTTGGCTGGGAGCCTGCTTCCTCCTCTCTCTCTCTCTGCCTGCCTCTCTGCCTACTTGTAATCTCTATCTGTCAAATAAATAAATCTTTAAAAAAAAAGAAAAAAAATGGAGGCTCTCACTGCTAGGATCAATGAGGCAGAAGAAAGAATTAGTGATATAGAAGACCAAATGACAGAGAATAAAGAAGCCGAGCAAAAGAGGGACAAACAGCTACTGGACCATGAGGGGAGAATTCAAGAGATAAGTCACCATAAGACGAAACAACATTAGAATAATTGGGATTCCAGAAGAAGAAGAAACAGAGAGGGGAGCAGAAGGTCTATTGGAGAGAATTATTAGAGAGAATTTCCCTAAAATGGCAAAGGGAACAAGCATCAAAATCCAGGAGATGCAGAGAACCCCCCTCAAAGTCAACAAGAATAGGTTCACACCCTGTCACCTAATAGTAAAATTTACAAGTCTTAGTGACAAAGAAAAAATCCTGAAATCAGCCCGGGAAAAGAAGTCTGTAACATACAATGGTAAAAATATTAGATTGGCAGCAGACTTATCCACAAAGACCTGGCAGGCCAGAAAGAGCTGGCATGATATATTTAGAGCACTAAACGAGAAAAGCATGCAGTCAAGAATGCTCTATCCAGCTAGGCTATCGGTGAAAATAAAAGGAGAGATAAAAAGCTTCCAGGACAAACAAAAACTGAAAGAATTTGCAAACACCAAACCAGCTCTACAGGAAATATTAAAAGGGGTCCTCTAAGCAAAGAGAGAGCCTACAAGTAGTAGATCAGAAAGGTACAGAGACAATATACAGTAACAGTCACCTTACAGGCTAATAATGGCACTAAATTCATATCTCTCAATAGTTACCCTGAATGTTAATGGGCTAAATGCCCCAATCAAAAGACACAGGGTATCAGAATGGATAAAAAAACAAAACCCATCAGTATGTTGCCTACAAGAAACTCATTTTAGACGCGAAGACACCTTCAGATTGAAAGTGAGGGGGTGGAAAACAATTTACCATGCTAATGGGCATCAGAAGAAAGCTGGAGTGGCAATCCTTATATCAGATCAATTAGATTTTAAGCCAAAGACTATAATAAGAGATGAGGAAGGACACTATATCCTACTCAAAGGGTCTGTCCAACAAGAAGATCTAACCATTTTAAATATCTATGCCCCTAACGTGGGAGCAGCCAACTATATCAACCAATTAATAACAAAATCAAAGAAACACATCAATAATAATACAATAATAGTAGGGGACAAAATGTTGAATTTACAGTTAACTTATGATCCAGTAATTCTACTCACGGGGATATACCCTATGGAAGTGAAAAAATGTTCAAATAAAAATCATGACTGTTCACAGTAGCATTACTAATAATAGGCACAAAACAGAAACTACTCAAATGTCCAGCTGTTGATTAGATAAGGAAAATGCTTTTTATTCAAAAGATAGAATGCTTTACAGCCATTAAAAGAAACAAAGTACTGATACATGCTGTGACATAAATGAACCTTGTAAACATTACCTGAAGGGAAAGAAAGAAGCCAGTTACAAAATGCCACATATTGTAGGATTTCATTTATATGATGTCCAGATTAGGTAAGTAAAATGGACAGTGACTTCAAGAACTTGAGAGAAGGGAAAGTAGGATACAGAGAGAATTACTGTGTAAAGGCTTTCTCTGTAGGATAAGGAAAATTCTAGTTGAGAGTATGTGACATAGTGTTCTTGAGACTGCGAGTAAAGGTACATCTAGTAACTCCAGCAACTATAGCAGTACCTGACAGTAACTAGTCATTACAACCTAACTTACAGTAGGCAAAAGTGGCATATCAGGAAAAGGCAAAGCATGGTTCATCCTAAATAGAACTCTTTTCAAAAACAATTCTTATAAGTAAATATATAAAGGAAAAAAAAATTATTGTCAACCATCTGAAACTAAATATTCAGAGTATTTTCACTAAAACCTGGTGGGAAGAAATGTAATTATAATCAATGATGAATCACCTTTCATAAGACTATATCTTGCCCTCTTTTTAGTATTGACACAAGGTTTAACATCTAAATGTTGTTTTCTAAATTCAGCATTTATATAAAGTATCATGTCATCTGCAAAGACAGAGAGTTTGACTTCTTCTTTGCCAATCTGAATACATTTTATTTCTTTTTGCGGTCTGATGGCTGTTGCTAGGACTTCTAGTACTATGTTGAACAACAGTGGCAAGAGTAGACATCCATGTCATGTTCCTGATCTTGAAGGGAAGGGTATCAGCATTTCCCCATGGAGGATGATATTTGCTGTGGGTTTTTCACAGATAGATTTTATGAAGTTGAGGAATGTTCCATCTATCCCTATACTTTGAATCGTTTTAATCAGGAATGAATGCTGTATCTTGTCAAATGCTTTTTCTGAATCAATTGAGAGGACCATGTGGTTCTTCACTCTTATTGATTTGTTCTATCACATTGGTTGATTTGCAAATGCTGAACCAATTACATCCCATGGATAAATCCTACCTGGTCATGGTGGATAATCTTTTTAATGTACTGTTGGATCCTATCAGCTAAGATTATGTTGAGAATCTTGGCATCCATATTCATCAGGGATATTGGTCTGAAATTCTCCTTTTTGGTGGGGTCTTTGCCTGGTTTAGGGATCAGGGTAATGCTGATTTCATAAAAAGAGTCTGGAAGTTTTCCTTCTGTTTCTATTTTTTGAAACAGCTTCAGGAGAATAGGTATTATTTCTTCTTTGAATGTTTGGTAGAATTTTCCAGGGAATACATCAGGTCCTGGGCTCTTGTTTTTTGGGAGGTTGTATGATCACTGCTTCAATCTTGTTTCTGGATATTGGTCTATTCAGGTTGTCAATTTCTTCCTGATTCAGTTTTAGAAGTTTAGAGGTTTCCAGGAATGCATCCATTTCATCTAGGTTGCTCAACTTACTGGCATATAACTGTTGATAATAATTTCTGATGACTGTTTCTATTTCCTTGATGTTAGTTGTGTTCTCTCCCTTTTTATCCATCATTTTATTAATTTGGGTCCTCTCTCTTTTCTTTTGGATTAGTTTGGTCAATGGTTTATTTATCTTATTGATTCTTTCAAAAAGTCAGTTTCTAGTTTCATTGATGTGTTCTATTGTATCTCTAGTTTCTGTCTCATTGATCTCTGCTCTAATCTTGATTATTTTCCTTCTTGTGGAGTTGGCTCAATTTGTTGTTGAATTTCCAGTTCTTTAAGGTGTAGAGACAGCTGGTGTATTCTGGACTTTTCAATTTTTTGAGGAAGGCTTGGATGGCTATGTATTTCTCCCTTAGGACTGCCTTTGCCATATCCCATAAGTTTTGGACTGAAGTGTTTTCATTCTCATTGGTTTCCATGAATTGTTTAAGTTCTTCTTTGATTTCCTGGTTGATCCCAACATTCTTTTTTTTTTTTTTGAATATGTTATTTATTTGAGAGAGAGAGAGAGAGACAGTGAGAGAGAGCATGAGTGAGGAGAATGTCAGAGGGAGAAGCAGACTTCAAGTGAGCTGGGGGCCTGATGTGGGGCTCGATCCTGGGACTCCAGGATCATGACCTGAGCTGAAGGCAGTTGTTGAACCAACTGAGCCACCCAGGTGCCGTGATCCCAACATTGTTAAGCTGGGTGGTCTTTAGCTTCCAAGTATTTTAATTCCTTCCAAACTTTTACTTGTGGTTGAGTTCCAGTTTCAAAGCATTGTTGTATGGGAAGACTCCACCCCCAAACTGCTAGAACTCATACAGCAATTCAGTAATGTGGAAGGATTCAAAATAAATGTACAGAAATCAGTTGCTTTCTTATATGTTAACAATGAAAATATAGAAAGGGAAATTAGAGAATCGATTCCATTTACTATAGCACCAAGAACCATAAGATACCTGGGAATAAACCTAACCAAAGAGGTAAAGGATCTGTTCTGTACTACAGAACACTCATGAAAGAAATCAAAGATGACACAAAAAGATGGAAGAGCATTCCATGCTCATGGATTGGAAGAATAAATATTGTTAAAATGTCTATACTCCTAGAGCAATCTATACTTTCAATACTATCCCAATCAAAATTCCACTGGCATTCTTCAAAGAGTTGGAACAAACCACCCTAAAATTTGCATGGAACCAGAAGAGACCCCAAATTGCTAAGGAAATGTTGAAAAAGAAAAACAAAACTGGGGGCATCATGTTGCCTAATTTCAAGCTTTAACTACAAAGCTGTGATCACCAAGACAGCATGGTACTGGCACAAAAACAGACACATAGGCCAGTGGAACAGAGACTAGAGCCCAGATATGGACCCTCAACTCTATGGTCAAATAATCTTTGACAAAGCAGGAAAAAATATCCAGAAGAAAAATTAGTCTCTTCAATAAATGGTTCTGGGAAAATTGGACAGCTATGTGTAGAAGAATGAAACTTGACCATTCTCTTATACTATACACAAAGACAAACTTGAAATGGGTACAAGGGTTTGCCTGGGTGGCTTTGCCTTTGGCTCAAGCCTTTGCCTTTTTTTTTTTCTATTTTCTCTCTTTTTTTAAAATTTTTATTTTTTTATTTGTTTATTTACAGCATAACAGTGTTCATTGTTTTGGCATCACGCCCAGTGCTCCATGAAGTACCTGCCCTCCCTATTACCCACCACCTGGTTCCTCAACCTCCCACTCCCCCGCCCCTTCAAAACCCTCTGGTTGTTTTTCAGAGTCCATAGTCTCTCATGGTTCATCTCCCCTTCCAGTTTCCCTCAACTCCCTCTCCTCTTCATCTCCCCATGTCCTCCATGTTATTTGTTATGCTCCACAAATAAGTGAGACCATATGATCCTTGACTATCTCTGCTTGACTTATTTCGCTCAGCATAATTTCTTCCAGTCCCGTCCATGTTGCTACAAAAGTTGGGTATTCACCCTTTCTGATGGAGGCATAATACTCCCTTGTGTATATGTACCACATCTTCCTTATCCATTCATCCGTTGAAGGGCATCTTGGTTCTTTCCATAGTTTGGCGACCGTAGCCATTGCTGCAATAAACATTGGGGTAGAGATGGCCCTTCTTTTCACTACATCTGTATCTTTGGGGTAAATACCCAGCAGTGCAATTGCAGGGTCATAGGGAAGCTCTATTCTTAATTTCTTCAGGAATCTCCACACTGTTCTCCAAAGTGGCTGCACTAACTTGCATTCCCACCAACAGTGTAAGAGGGTTCCCCTTTCTCCCATCCTCTCCAACACATGTTGTTTCCTGTCTTGCTAATTTTGGCTATTCTAACTGGTGTCAGGTGGTATCTCAATGTAAGCCTTTGCCTTTGGCTCAAGTCATGATCCCAGGGTCCTGGGATTGAGCCCCACATCAGGCTCTCTGCTCAGCAGGGAGCCTGCTTCCCCATCTCTCTCCTTCCCTGCCTCTCTCCCTACTTGTGTTCTCTGTCTGTCAAATAAATAAATAAAATATTAATAAAAAAAAGAAATGGTTAAAATACCTCAATGTGAGGCAGAAATCTATCAAAATCCTAGAGGAGAACATAGGCACTAACCTCTTTGACAACATCCACAGCAAATTTTTCAAGATATGTTTCCAAAGGCAAAGGAAACAAAACAAAAAATGAACTTTTGGGACTTCATCAAGATCAAAAAGTTCTGCACAGCAAAGGAAACAGTCAACAAAACAAAGAGGCAACCCATGGAATGGTAGAAGATATTCGCCAATGACATTACAAACAAAGGACTGATATCCAAGATCTATAAAGAAATCCTCAAACTCAACACACACAAAACAGATAATCACATCAAAAAATGGGCAGAAGACATGAACAGACATTTCTCCAAAGGAGACATACAAATGGCTAATAGACACATGACAAAATGTTCATCATCTAAATTCAGCATACATAACTTTTGACTCACTTGAGAAAATTTTAGCAATAAATGTAAAATAAAATAAAGGTCAGATTGATTGCATGTATGCATGTGTGTGTGATATTAGCAGCAAAATTTTAACGAATATTAAATCTAAGGGTCAGAAAGATAGAGATTTTTCCTTTATTTTTATTTGAATTTGAAAGATTTTACTATTAATAATTTCCCCTAATAATAAAAATGAAGAGATGGATACAGTTAAGTTTATAAACATTCTATTACAATGACTGTTCCTCAACCCAAAAATACTTAATTCCATTTATACAACTGAATATCAAGCTTTTAATTATTTATTCACATACATTTTTTTCAGTTGTGAACAAGAGTACTTCAAAGATTTCCATGCCTCTGACTAAATCTCACAATCCTGACTAATTTTCTCAGAGCTACCTTCATCTCCTTATTTCAGAAACTATAGATCAAGGGGTTGAAAAGAGGAGTGAAAACAGAATAAAACAAACTCAGAATCTTCTGTATCTCAGCTGGATTTCCTGCTGTTGGGCTTACATATACAACCATGATAGAGCCATAGAACAGGAACACCACAGCCAGATGGGAGCCACATGTGGAGAAGGCCTTATGCTGACCTTCTACTGAGGGGACCTTCAGCACAGCTCTGATTACCAGGATGTAGGAGCTGGTAATAAAAAGGAAGGTGGAAAAAATGAGGACTGAGTTATAGATGGCACAGATGATCTCAGTAGCAGGAGCTGGCACACAGGACAGCTTTATAAGGATATCTGGGTCACACAGGAAGTGATCGATCTTCTTGGAACAACAAAATGGGAGTTGAGAGATGAGTTTCATAGGCAAGAAGAAGTATAGGAAGCCACACACCCAGCACCCAGCTCCTATTCTGATGCAGCGCTGAACAGTCATGACAGTGGGGTAGTGCAGGGGTCTGCAGATAGCAAGGTACCTGTCAAAGGCCATGGAAGACAAGAAGAAGGTCTCAGTGGTACCCATGGAGAAGAAGAAGTAGGATTGGAGGAAGCAGCCATAGAAGGAGATGGTGCTGGTCTCAGAGAGTAATATGGCCAGCATATTAGGACATCATTAGAAGGAGATGGTGTTGGTCTCAGAGAGTAATATGGCCAGCATATTAGGGACAGTGGAGGTGATAAACCAGATCTCCAGGAAAGAAAAATTGGCCAGTAGGATGTACATTGGAGTTTGCAGTTGATGGTCCCACCTCACAGCACAGATAATGCATAGATTTCCAGTTAGTGTCAGAATATAAGTCCCAGAGAAGACTGAAAAGAGGAAAACCTGTATTTCACCGGTATAAGAGAAGCCCAAAATAATGAATTCACTCACAGAGCTTGAGCAATTATTTATGTTGGAATATTCATTTGTTTGTAATGCTGTAGAAACAACAAATTTCCATAAGATAAATGGCCTTTTAGTATTACTCATTAAGGCAAATATATTGATTATGATTATATTACTCTGCATGTCAATAAAATAATATTATAACTCATGGAGAAATATCTTCATCATTTTTAAATATTCATAGTCCTATTCTAGATATAACAAATATAAAGTGAACAGATACTTCCTGTCATCCTGAGCGTTACAATCAAAATTTTTGGTATTGACAATAAGCAATTCTATATACAAAGATCTACAAAGTTTGGTCAAGCAGTTAATGAGTACAGACTGAATGAATAGAGCTAAGAGATAACTCAGCATTTTTAACA